>NC_058159.1:25893308-26097424 GCF_020080835.1 Cotesia glomerata | reverse complement strand
TACTTCGTTCCGTTTGGGTGTTTAACCGTTTTCGCATTTATCGTGAAGCAACTGCGCGTTTTCGTGCGCCACTTCAATGATAAATAATTGTTAATGCAAAAATATTTAAAAATCGATCAATATTTTTCTTACAAAATTTAAAAATTAAAGAAGCAAGTCTATAAAAATCCGCTTTATATCGACTTTTTTTTTTTTTCAATTATTAATGACTTGTAGTTTCAATAAAAAATTTATTTAAAAAAATAATTGAATTGTTTCGTTAATATTAGCAAAAATAAAAATGCCATCGGTGTGTTTCGGTGTGAAGCAACGTGTCGCTAAGATTATATCTTAATAGTTTTATAACGACGAACGTGGAATAGAGATTTTTATCACCGGTGCGCTACCTTCTGTCATTCGTTGCTCTTCACCGTGAATCAGACCTCTTCGGATGGGTAGAAAATAATAATAACAACACAAGTAATAATAACAATGAAAGTAAAAAAAGAATAAGAGCATGTGTATGCAACGAATTGAGTTTCGAGCACGTAATTCGCGCTTACTTTTTCATGCCCTATTCGCGTATCTATTTTCAGTGTGTGTGTATGTTATTTGACGGTGGAATCCGTTCGCTGTTGTGGTAATGTGGAAAAATACAGTATCTACGTGAGCCAGGGGGTGGTAGGCGGACATGTTAGAGCAGAGCGAAGCAAGGGGAATTTGTGTACACTTATTTCATGCCTCGTGTACCATTGGAATTGAATCGCTGGCAGTTCGTGGCGAGAGGGGGAGAGGACACTGCGAAAATATTTCGTCCGTTGAACACACACTATTTTTCAGTAGGTAAAGTAAAACAAGTAAAGGCTTGAGATATAAATGGTCAGAGCTAAATTGGCGAAAAAATCAAAGCTTCAGAGAATGTTTACCGATACTTTTCCGTTCGTTTTATTTTCCTCTGAGTATTTACATTTTATAATTTGTTCTGTTTATACCACGGGGTCTACCACGGCTATCCTAAGTTTCAATATCGGTATCAATATTACACGGAAAAAAAAATTTCGTTCTGGTAACCTAACTGTAGAGTTACCACAACTATACACAGTTTACTATTCGTTGTAGAGTTACAGTAACATAATATTATTTACAGTCAACGCTCTTTGTATTTGACTCGCCCGTACAGGACCATTCTCTGTATTTGACTCGTCCTTGTCCATAAGAGCTGTGTAAAATCGTCAAATACAGAGGAAGAATGTGGTCAAATACAGAGAGCGGTCAAATACAGAGAGCGTCGACTGTAGTTCTGGTAACTCAATGTTGTTGAGCTCTCAGAGCTCTACGGGATTATTCTCAGAGCCAAACGGTATAGTTAGAAGCGCCCTACGTTGCGCAGTAGTGGAGTGCGCTGACATATTTCATAATCTTCTAAAATGACAAACAGAATTATTTTGTTACTCATCCATATTATTAAAAATATATGAGGACAATTAAGTTTCCAGTTTATTTATTTAAGGAAATAGGTTTTTTTTTTTGTGAAATTAAATTTCGTTAGAACAGTTTTGTATTTATGGTTTTTCAAGGTTCATTTGCAGTGACTGTTAATTTAATTTATTAGTTGAATATATTGTGATAAGTAATAAGTTATCGGAATACATTAAAAAGACCCCATTTAACACAAGATAAAATTTGTTTTCGTTTATTTATCTTTTCTTGTGCATATTCGGTAGTGATTTTATGTCCAATATTTATTGATATAATTAAAAAAATAAGCTAATTTTGTGACGATCATATTTTTATTTTACAAATAATTTTTATTTGTAATATAAGTTCTATTATTATTTTATTTCTATTATAATACTATTCTTATTAGTCATATACAATTATGGTTGGCAATATAAATTCGTTCTGCCGCATTTATTTTTTAAATTATCAATGCTAAATCGTAAAAAAAATTACTAAGCAGACTGCCAAAAATTTGTTATAGTCTTAGAACGATCCTGTAGAGTTGTAAGAGGTAAATAACGTTTAGCTCTCAGAGCTCAACGATGTAGAGTTGCAGGAGCCAAAGGGTATTGTTACTATAAGAATACGTTAACCTACTGGAACTTTTTACAACTAACTAACTACTATAGAGTTCCTATAGCAAAATTTTTTTCTCCGTGTATTTATAAATCGTTGATAAAAAATTTCAAAAGTTAGAATCTTGTAGCTTATTCAAAAATTCAATCATTAATAACGTTTGAGGTATTCTTGAATAATAATAAGTCCAAACTTAAAAATATTTTTATCATAATTGATTTTTTGTAATAATAAAAAAAAAATAGTTAGATATCTGCTGATTTCAGTATCATGTCATGGGTCTAAAAGCTCTGAAAGACCTGTAGATCACAAAAATAAAAAGAAAATCCGTAATTTTAATCAAATTATAGTTGAAATCAGCCGTTTTTGAGTTATAGCGGTTTAAACAATTAAATTGTTATTAGCAATTAAATTTACCATCGGCGAGCAAAATATCCTAGTTTTTTGTAATCCTCAGCAAAAAATACGTAAATACACTGATAAAAGCCATAATTTATAGCTAAATTTGTCATTAAAGACAAATTTGGGAACTGGGGAAATAAAGGATAAAGGGGGGAGGAGGGACCTTACTCAGTAGGAATTTTTCGGTAACCGAAAGAATAATTCAGACAGCCCAGACCGGGACTCGAACCCGGATCGTTTGGTTACGCGCCAAAGGCTCTATGATTCATTTATATCAAAAAATATTTGTTAATAGTTAACAAATCATTTATTAGAGACCACTTTTTAGTCCTTAACAAATATTTCTTAGTATTTAAAATGATTTGTTTGTGTTTAATAAATCTGATATCCATTTATTAAATATTAATAAATATTTTTAAATACTAAGAAATATTTGTTAAGGACTAAAAAGTGGTCTCTAATAAATGATTTGTTAAATATTAACGAATATTTTTAACCATAAATAAATCCTTCTATCAGTGTACCAGTTATCAGAATTGGGGGACCTAAAAGTGGATACGGGCTTCCCTATTTAGCCGAGGGACTCAGTGTCGTTTCATTACTTTAAAACAGCTTGATTAATCAAAATGCGGCTTGCAGCATTTTAAAAGGTTTCACCAAATGTTAGATCACCTACAAATCGTATTTTTGAAATGTCTAAAAATCTATCGGATCAAATCAGAATAGCTTTTTGTAAGAAGGTCCTATAGGACCTGAAAATTTAAAGATCTCATAAAAACTTTATTAACTAACTTGTAAATGTAAATTTTTATAAATTATTAATTTTTATAGTGGTAAGT
This sequence comes from Cotesia glomerata, assembly GCF_020080835.1. Lineage (NCBI taxonomy): Eukaryota > Metazoa > Arthropoda > Insecta > Hymenoptera > Braconidae > Cotesia > Cotesia glomerata. The sequence continues at coordinate 26,094,128 of NC_058159.1, read as the reverse complement.
TAACAATCACTGATATGCGAAATTTAATTGGAAGATGATGAAATTCAACAGCGATTCAACAATGCCACTTGTTTCAACCACTTGTCATTGACATGTCACAAGTTTTTACAACGAGAAAGCGTAACAATACTGACACTGTCTTCCCCGAGAATTTTCACTAGCGCTCGCTCTCAATGCGTGTACATACATATAAATTTATATACGTATAAACATTACGAGTACAAATAAAACTATCCATTGAGCCCGAGTGAGGGTGGTGGAGAATTTAACATAAAAGTTGAACATTGGCGTTCACAAGTGTGTTACCAAAAAACTCAGGGCTGTCAGTCAAGGGGTAACCAACCGTAACGAGAAGCATTGTATACTAAACGAAATATATATAAGAGAAATGGAATTGAGGGTTGTTACCCTCATTGCAACTTGTCCATTTTTATCTTTCGGAGATGTGTAGGTATATATATTGGGTATTGGGTATTGGGAGAAAAGTACTGATTGGATGTCGAGGCCGAAGATAGTTTCAAGCCGGAGTTTCAGTACGAACATCACTGAACGTCAAATCGAAGAATATGCTTTGACTTGAAATTAATTTGAGTGGTTTCCGCTCTGCTGAACGTCCAACGTGCCCGAGTACGAGTAGAGGGCTTTCGGACACGGATGCACACGCTCCTGATTAATTACCACCATTGCATCCTCCATTGCTTCATATATATACACGTCAGCTGAATATATACATACACATGCATATATGTAAGCCCTTCAAATCTGAGACGTCCCTCGAGACTGTCGATCATACTAAATCCCATTGCACGATGTGAATAATTAGATTTAATATATATGTACATATACATATATATCTAACAGACTCATAAACCTTTTCGAAATATAATTGCTTCTGGATAAAAGATTTTACTCTATTACATACTCTAAAAAAAAAAAAATATTTTATTCAAGATAAATATTTAAAATGGTTACGATCCTTGTTGAAAAATATGAAAGGTATTGATAAGTAATCAGAGAATCTGATTATCTGATCTATCAAAATAATATTTATTTACAATTGTAGTCAACATTGAAGATTAATAGGCTAAGAATTTAAATTTAATTTTCATTACTGTAATTTAACTGAAATTTAATACGACTAACCTAAGAAAAATTTTAAGACGAAAAAATCTCGAATTAAGATTATCAGTTCTCTTCAAAATAATTTTATCTAAAATATTTCATGAGTCTAGTAGATTTTATTCAGTATCCATACATGTTTTCGCGGTAATTGAGTCATTAAAGTTGATGAAGATAAAAAAATATTTTTTTTACAATCAAGTGTAAATATTAATGAATAAGTGATGGCTTAATTAATAAGAAAACTAATTAATTTAAAATTAGAAGTTTCGGAGTAGAAAAATGCGCACCCTTCTATGATTAAAGGATTTTAGGGGAAAAAATTACCATACTGTTCATAGTTTTTAAAAGAATTTTCTAATTAAGTTAGTGGAAAAAGAGGTTACTCTTGTTCAAGAATATTATTTTAATTAATTTTACAATTTAATTCAGCTGGTGTGAAATTTTTCCGTGAGGAATAAAGTTTTTAATTTTCAGTGAATGGATAAGGTGGATTGATAAGCATTTATGGAGGATAATGCGATTGATGAGAGTGTAAGGAGAAATTGATTGATTCTGTGTAGCCATTGAGCTCGTGTAATAGCTCAAATTGACAATCAGTCTATTATGTAGCACTAGTGTTCAGTAGATGCTAGATGTAATTCCGCATTACAGGTGTTTGTAATTGAAATCCGTAGAGCGTGTAATGAGACTACGGTAGTACTCTCGTGTGCCATGTGAAAGCCCTTTATGATTGTTATCACTATTGATGACAATTATCGCTCACCCGTTTCATGTAATGTCACCTTCATTTTTAATACTTCTTTTTTTTTTCTTTTGCATTTTAAGGGAAAGTTTTGGATGGTAATATTTGGTTAATACATTGCTGACTTTACGAAGGATGTTTTCTATTAATTCTTTGAAAAGAGAATTAGGGTATGATGCTTGAACAAATACTTGAAATAATTGAAATAGTCATAAAACTAGGTATACTGTTTGTGTGTTTGAAATGCAATCGAAACAAAAAAAAATTTTTTTGAAATAAAAAATTTATAAAGATTTGCATCTAAAAATGTTATCGTACGTTCGAAATCTTTATTCTTAAAAATAACTATAAGTTGACGTGAAAACTGTTTACGATTAATATTCAACACTTTGGTGCGTTAGTTTGATTAAAAAGTTAGAAATATCCAAAAGTGCACGACTTATAATGCTCATTTAATTATGAAATATTAAAAAAAAAAAAAAAAAAAAAAAACATAAGTCGTTCAAAATTAGTTATCGAAAAAACAGCTGTACTAGGAAGGTAATGCACAGGAATCCCTGGTGAAATAAATGTACATAATATGTATAGATATATCACCATCCATGTAAATTTTATATGAATATATATATATATATATATATATATATATATAGCAGCATATATATATATATATATATATATATATACAGTCTTCTAGCTTTTTTATTTTATTAATTGTACATGAATGACACTGAATTACCTAACCATTCGCATTCGGTGACCTACAATTTTCTTAAAGAATTAAAAAAAAAAAAATTTAACTTAATTGATGCATTTTTTCGCAAGTTATAGTATTTTCAGAGTTTCATACATGATGGACAGGAAAATTTTTTGACCTATTTTGATGTTTTTTTTCGGTTTCTAGTGCACTAAATGCACTAGTGCACTAGTGCACTAAATCAATTTTTGAAAAGGGTCAAATTAATCTCCATTAAATTATCTTGACAATAGTATGCAAAATATCTTGATTCCGTGAACTAACAAGACTATAATAATGAAAATAGTTGCCAAAATGAGGCGAAAAAAATTTTTCGATCGTAAAGGACTAAATCAACGCACAAAAGTGTCAAATATCGAACATTAAAATTTTGCATACCATCTTCTTCGACATAAAAATAAAAATTTTATTATTTAGTTAGTAATTAATTAGTTAGTTAGTAATATATATAAAATAAAAAAAAAAAAATTCCCTCGAGCCGGATTTGAACCAGCGACCTATGGATAACTTTCAGAATATACGACTACAGTCCACCGCTCTACCAACTGAGCTATCGAGGGGTATGGACGGAAGCTTTGCTTTGCACGTTATAAGCATGACTTGTATTTAAGACGGCGTTCAATCGATAAATATCATTATTTATTAATTCAGTATCCTATCAATAAGATTTCGATAGCGACCATCGTTTTTATTAGTTTAATGACTTTATATTTATTTGTGATTAGAGTTAAAGTTAAATTTAGATTAATTTAAAGATATATTTTCTTCCTTTTAATAAAGTAACATAACTTTTGGAGCAGCAATCAGTCTTACAATTAAATCTAAAAAATATAGATCAAAATGATTCTAAAACCAACTGTGTGAATTAAATATTATACGAACAATAAAAAAAAAAAAAATAGTGTGTAAACTACCACCAACAAAATAACAAGGATCAGTAATTTTACGAGATTGAATGCATCAGAGCAAGGAAATAGGGTGTCATATACAAACTCAAGTATCAAAATTGTATGCTTTAGTTTATATCTAACATGTATCCTTATATCGCTGGCAATGTTTGCCAATCACCATTAAAATATATATGGCAGACTGTACTGGAACAACTGGTACACGATAAAGTAAAAGACGCAGTATCCCGCGGGCAACTCTACGGAATAGTTTACATAAAACCTTAAAGTCAATTCTGCTGATGGAATGCTTCCACCGAATAAAGTAAGAATGAGTGTTAACTTTAAAACATATATATCCCTATAGCTATACCTATACTTAGGTATACATGTATAAACGTAAATGTATTATACAAGAGAAACAAGAAAGAGGGTGACTCTGTTAATGTCGTAAAGACAATCAAGGTATTTTTGCATAGAGTCATTACTTTACTTTATTACCAGACTAAATACTTTAACCCTTTAATTGCACTTCTTATTTACTTAATTAAGTGACTTGGTAACATTTACCCAGAGGAATTTTTACTTTTATTGGTTTTTATATTACTTTACGTAACATATAATTTATTACCATAAAGAAAATTTTATTAGTCCTTCAATAATCAACTTTTTTTTTTTTTATTAACATAACTGGTTGGTATTTTATTATTTATTTATAAATAATAAATTGAAATTTTTTAGTTGCACTGTCACCTGGATTTTTGGTAAAATATTGGACAAATTTGCCTTTTAAAACACTTGCTTTTTTAATTATATTATTTTTCAGTGAATTTAAAAAAATTGTTAATAATAAAATTTTTTTACGTGAATTTTTAAAAATTAAAAAAAAGTTTTTGTTATCAAAAAATTGACACTTGAAAATTTATTTTTCTTAAATTATTTTATTTTTGATAAACTTTATGGAAAGAAAATTTAAACGTGCTTTTTATGGGTTGAAATACTTCCATGCATGGAAACTAAACAATTACCGAAATTGTTTTTATACAAAAAAAATCAACCCGTAAAATAAAAACTTAAAGATGATAAAGAAATAAAATATTAAGTGAAGCTTTGTAGTCTAAAATAAAAAAATTGTTAGACAAATATTTTTAGTGGTAGTTAAATTGAGGATCGTGAAATAAAGTAAATAAAATATAAAATAGCTTACGAGACAATCTTTTTACATAGTATAAAATATAACATCGATATAAGAAGAACGACTGTAAGCTCTAGGTAATTTGCTTCCTTTCCGAGTCCTATTTTACTCCTGTAATTTTTTCATTTTATTTTTCTTACCGACACACCGGCATTTTTACGTCGCGCGCACTTAAGAAAGCATAAAAAAAAATTCGCATCTTATTTAAACGCCTTATATTGGGCGCCGTACCGAGTCTTAGTCTACCAGAGTAAGGCACTAATAACGTTTTTACGATATAAGTTCGAGGGTGTAGCCGCGAATCGCGAACGAGGGTTAAAGGGTCGGTTTAGCATCCAACATTCAACATCCGCGATCCCTTCATCCCACCACCAGTCACCTTTTATCCTTCAGTTTGATGCAGCGAAGGGTCGAGCCAAACCAAAAGACTCGGATGATGTAATAAAACACATTATAATTGCTTTGATGCGCGTAAATCTTCAATATCGGACTTTTACGATCTTTATAAAATTGGCTGAACAAGAGTTTTTATTGGCAAATTTTATCATACTTTTTAATTCCTCCCAAATCTTGAGTGTAAAAAAATTATGGAAATTTTTGTATTCTATTAAAATTGTCAGTCTCTTAAAAATACACAATAGTTTGAAGCTATCCTAATAAACTATAATTTTTAGAAGTCTTGAAAAAAGAAAGATGTCGTATTCATTGTAGATTGTATGAGCAAAAAATAATTATGTCATATTTCGCAATTCTGTTGAAGAATGTCTTTGAAATCGAAGTATGTATTTACGAAAAAAAATTTTTTTCACTATGTATGGAGTTTACCGTTAGAGCTGTCTATTGTGTCGTGAGAGGTTAAGTTACGAAAGAGACTCACGTAGCTATTACGATTCATTCGTCATACTTTTTTGCTGTAATTTCAAAATTGTACTTTCATTATAAATTATAACTTTTATTTATAGCGCAATCTTGAAATTACTTGTCTATATCTTTTTAAATCAATAATAGTTATTGCGATGTATAAAAAATATTGACGGATATTTTTAAACTTTGGACTTTTATCTCTCATCCTACAAGCAATATTTCGAGAAAAGTGTAAAAAATATTTTGTTTAAAATTTGACGATCCAAAAAAAGGTCTCTTATGATTTTTCGATAAATTTATTTTTTCAAAAGTTATTTAAAGTTAAAAGTGTGTTTATCCGAAATTTTTAAATTTCCTACAATTTTTAGCAAAATTATTAGTATCAGATCAAAACTTTTTATTTATATTGAAAATTATACATTTTTGACTGTATAGCAAAATTTGTTATTATCTATTACTTCCACATTTTTTACAAATTTAAATAATGCTGTGAAGCGGGAAATAATAGGAGTTACGGTAATTATTACGTGAAGCGTTCCACTTCTCTTTTTTAGCTAAAATTAGATATTTTTTATAATAAATGGAAAAATTTCTTATCTGAATAATAACGTTGTCGAAAATTTATTATTTGCGTTGTTTCAAAATGGAAAGTAACGTACATATTTATTTTATTTTTTTAATAAAAACAAACAATGTAAAGTTTATTATGTTGCGGTAAAACTTATATTGTTAAAAAAAATTAAAATAAGGTACATCATGAAAAGGGGATGTTTTATATCTAGATTTAAGAATATCCGTTGTCATAAACTATAAAGATTCAAGTCATAACTTGAGGCGTATCACATTTTATTTAATTGCTTGGTAGCTTTTCTTTTTATATTACTCATAGATATGTATATCTGTACTGGTTCTGCTGTTGCTCTTCTCACCCACCAAACGCGAGAAGCTTTACTTCCTATACAATAAGTATTTACACAGAAGAGGCTTGAGTTCCCGTGTGCATAATATTATTTATTACCGAGGAAGCTGTTAAGGTTTAATGCCGAAAAGCGCTTACTCTTTAAATTAAACTCGATAAAATGTTTGTATCCAATCGCCCCAAAATTTAACGGAAACAAAGACCATTTTATCTTTTATTCAATCTTGTGCTCACAATCAGTACAGTAATAGACTTTTTTTATTTTATTTTTAAATTATCTTGCAATTTATTGCCTAAAATTATTTTCCGAGCTCTTATCGAGTGTTTGTATTTATACGGAATTTATCTCATTGAGGATAAAACTTTCGAGCAGTTTATGATCCTACAGAGTTTAACCTAGAGTTTAGTATCCTATCAGTTACCAGCAATTGAGAAAATCGCTAGAAATAACCTTTCGAACTTTTAAATTTATCTAACCTCCTAATTTTGTTTCTTATCTTAAGTCCTTAGATCAACAAATAAAATTCCTCATATTCAAGATAAATTTATGGTAGTCTCGATCTTCATCACTAAAAACATTTTTAGGATTTTATATCAGAAGTCAACTTTGAAATTTTTTTACAACGCAGTTTGGAAAAAAATGACTCTAGAAACCTTGAATAACTGGATTTAAAAATAAGCCAATGACAATAGGTCAATATTTTATTGATTATCTATAAAAATTATGAATGACTGACTAGCTTAATTTTGATAAAGACGAGGTTAAGGTTAACTGGTTGATCACGGCTATTTTTACAATTTGTGACAGGCAAAATCTTCGAGTTAAATAAAAGTATATTTTTTTTTTTTTAAAAGATTAATGATGATTGATAACTTTCTTATGAACTGAGTATTGAATTTTACTCTGTACGTATATCTGGGAGTTTACCTCTACTAATCATAAAAAATTAATGACCTGCTTGTCGAACTTTTACTAGTACTCCCATTACTACAAGTCCGAAATTGAATGATGCGTTTAAAAGATAATACGAAACATTCTAAAAGATTGTAGTTTATATTTTATTGAAATGCACAAAAAAAAAATACTACTTTCTTTGGTGCTATTCTCAATTAAGTTTCGACAGTGAGCGAATCATTTATTTAACATGTAACTTGTATAGTAATCTAGCAAGGCGTGGGTAAAACAAGAATATAAATTTCTATAACTCGTAAGTAAAATTCATCATTTCTTAAATCCGTAAAAATTTCAGCTTATTTTAACATAATTAAATATTTAAAATATCTTTAATATTTAAGATCGATAATACTAGTAGTATTTTTCTATGATCATTATTATTGCTCTCTAATATCAACATACAAGTATATACATAGTTTAATTATATAAATAAGTATTACAAACCCACGTGGCTTTATTATTCTGATATATCTAAAATATTTCATTTTATTTTTGTTATCTACCGAGCATTCATGAGTTTTTTAATGTAAACAAACGAAAAACTCGGTCGGTATTTAAGTCAATTTAACAATTGCCAAACGGCAAACATAAATATTTTAGAATTATCAAAAAATTATTTTTTTTAACAATGAAATTATTTGATATAGTCTAAAATAGCTTATTTGATTGATTAATTTATTATTATTCTAAAAATATTTATTTTTAAATTTTATTCAATGATTATGATTCTTTATTTGATATTTAAGTAGGAGCAGAAAATTTTTAAAAGTATAATTTTTATTCTATTAAAAACTCGTTACTTTTATTTTTTTAAAAACATATTAATAAATTTCTTAAAAAATTTCTCTTTCTATTGATATAATAATATTTGGAGGTTATTCAAGAAAGTAAAAATTACCATTTTTTGTCTATATTTTATAGAGAAATATCCTTAAATAATTATTAACCTGAATATTTATCTCTGCTTTATTACCCTCATATATACCATGCGTGAAACGGAAAATCGTCGGAAACATTTAGAGACTTGCAATGAAATTTCTTTTCAGTTTAAAGATTCAGTTTTCCTGATACTCGTTTAGATAGATTATCCTTTTACGATGATAACCATAGAAATTTAAATTATACTCAAAAGACTATTATAAAGGATTATATGTATATGTATAATATATAAATGCATAGAAACTACTTGAGAGTTCTATACCCATTTCGTGATATTTTATAGTTCACTTGAGTTATAGGGTTCCGCTCGTTAAGCTAGGAAACTTTTCTACCTAAAGCTATCTCTCTTAATCGCACTTTACTTGCCGTTCTTAAATTTAAATTGGGAAAGTATTTTACGAGCGACCAACAAGTTTTACGAAGCGTTGTCACATCTTGATGAACTTCCGGGTCACGATCATCTAAATCTCAAAGATGCACTTTTTTATAAATAAATAATTAAATGGATAAACTTTAAATGAATTTTGACAAATCACATCTTTAATATAAAAAAAAAACACTGATGTCTCTGTTGGATTATAGACAAGTGATAAAAGTTCAAATAGTTACTATTGAATGTAAATAAACTGGTCTGACAAAGAGAATTTAATTAGTTTCACTTGTAATTGTAAATAAATATAAAGTTTTATCTTTCAGTAATCATTCAGCCGGGAAGAAGGAGAAGAGAAAAAAAGTTAATGAAATAAAACAAAAAATGTGATTTGAAAAGATAAAAGATAAAAAATATATTGAGAATAATAAAATAGAGCTATCTGATTAAAGATAAGTAATGGTAGACTGTAGACAAGTGCATCCAATCATTGTAACTCGGCGAGAATACAAGATTAGGGTGAGATAAGCCGCTTTTAGAAGCATTTCGGAATCCATACTGAGTTACGTGAATAATGGAGGTCTAATTGCCTTACGACTGGTGTAATAGCTTATCTGAGATATTGCAATCGCTGAATAAAAGCACAATCCTCACTGACAGAACCGAGATAAGGAAATGCTAATAGCTATTCTCTGTACTCTGTATCTAAGCTCCAACCTACATAATACAATGTCATATTTTATTGTTATGACGGTGACATGCCATCGATCCAGTTCACTAATTGGGAAATCGTTACACTCTATTCACTTACTCTACATGGTTATTGTTCTACTATAATTGTTAAGAACAATTTTTCGATAAAATCACTAAAAATATACTCTTTCATCAAAGAAAAAAATTAATCTAAAAGTATTTTAATATTCAATTGTTGAAAAAAATAAAAATCAGGTCCCGCCGAGATTCGAACTCGGATCGCTGGATTCAGAGTCCAGTGTGCTACCATTACACCACGGGACCATCCTTGTGAGGTGGGAATGAAGATGAGTAGTTATGTCAAGAGTCGATATAGTAGTACATCTATTCTTGGGAGTTTTTTTAGTTAAAATATTGTATATCATTGTTTACAACAGTGCATTATTAATAAAAATATATTTTTATTATTCAACGTTACAAATACTTTTAATTTTTAGTTTCTATCATTAGGGAGTAGACATAAGTACATTTATATAGGGTCAGTGTGATCTTACATTGACTTTCAAGGATACACAGTAAAAAATTTTTCGTCATTGTGTAAAGTGTAAAAATGTTTGTGCAGAATTTAACATTTTAGTGTGTAGAATTTAACATTTTAGTATGTTGATTCAACACAATAGAGTGTTGATTCAACACAGATTGTGTAAAAAAAGTCATCAACACAAATTTTTGTGTTAAATTTGACGAAAAATTTTTTACTGTGTAATATATCGTTTATCGTTATTAAAAATAGTGTATTGGTAGTTAGAATATCATTTTAATTTTCATTAAGATTTGAGACTTATAATACCGCGAATAACTTAATAAATTAAAAACAATTTCCGATAAAATATATTATTGTTCAAAATTCAGAATATATATATTCAATTTTTAGTTAAGATTATTATTTAGTTGTAGAATTTTAGATAGAATTCTTGTATTGTTGTTCAAGGAAAATTTTGTGATCAAACTTGAAGGTGATATAATTAACTTCATTTTCGGAACTCGGGTAAAAGACCCCATTAGTGGTGGGGACCCCATTACTGACACTTTCTTTGATTTTGGTACTAATTCAATTAATAAAATCATAAATTTCAATAATGAATATATTATTTCTAATCTTTAAGACCTTTAGATTACAAAAATTTTTAATTTTTATTCCAAGCAGAACATTTTTTCATTGAAAGAAAAATTGCCACTAATAGGGTCTTTTACCTTATATAGATAGATAGATAGAAAAATTTATTTGATCCTAGAGTTCTAAGCTCCTTCAGGACCATCAACAATACATAAATTTTATCATTTACATGTATACATTTGATACAGTGTTTTTAATACAATTTAAATATTTGATATTAAATCATTAAAAGTAAGAACATATTAATTCTTAAAATAATAACATATTAACAGAGAAATAATAACATTAACATTTATTGTAAGAAGAAGTCATAGCAAGCCTGTTGAAATTGTTCGAAATTGTCAATTAATGTAATTTCGGCCGGTAACGAGTTCCAAACTTTTATACCATGAATTAGGAAAGAGTTTTCATAAATTGCACAATTACTTCTTGGCATATATACTGATAAAAAATTAGTTTGATTAATGAGAAAAATTATTTAATTAAGAATATCATTATGAAGAATTTAATCATTTTGAATCAAGTAGAAAAATCCTTAAATCGAATATACTGAGCACTTGAATCAAGAATAACTCCATAATTGAAGAATTTATTCACTTGAGTTGAGACAGTCAAACTCTTCAAAATCAAAATGATATTCTTGCTTCAAAAATTTTTCTCTTCAATCATGTTAAATTTTTTCATCAACTTACCATACTGCCCTTAAAAAAGAAAAAATATGTAGACATAGTTAATTTTTTTTTTTTTTCTTTTTCTTCTTTAGTCTTCACCATTATTAAAACCTTCAAACTATTAACCCACAAACAATAGAAAATTGTAAAAAAAATCAATAACCCGTAAAATCACAAAGTTAACAAAGAACAGATACATAAAAATAAATGCTGTAGAAATGTGTTTGTCATATATGATTGAATTTAAACTTGGGGATTCTTCGAAGTGAGACGGGTTTACGAAAAGACTAGTGTAGGGTTTATTTGTTGTGTAGAACAAGAATGTACAATACACACTTCTACATGTATATCCACCAAAATGTATATAATACAAGTGTTAGACAAGAGCACCCCTGTCTACGGGACGCGTTAACCCCTAATTGAACGGAAGTCAGCAATAAATATTATGTTTCTCTGGGTAGTCTGGGGTGGATTTTATAATGGCATATCGTCGGAACAATGATAGAAATAGGTATACATTTTCGTAAATTCAAGTACACACGCCTCTAGACGGAAACGGATGTGCAATCAGTGTGCAAAGCCTCACGGTAATTTAATTTATATCCTTTTACAGTTTTATTGCTGTTATTATTTATTATTTATCTATATTTTTTATGTTTGTCTGTAAAATGGAACCCTGAGCGTTTTCAGTCACAGAATGTAAAATAAATATGTTATTAAGTAATCAAAAAGGCATGCGACAAAGTCGATAAATATAAATGCTCCCGGCGAAAACGAGCTTCGAGATCCGCTTCTATTCCCTCGATCAGTGATCGCATTAGTCTGTATTTCGTGAATTGTAGGCAGGGGTGACACTTTGATCTCAGCTGAAATACCCTCTGGCTCTGATGCATTATTATAATTATCATATGATGTTATCTCGGGACATTTCAGCGGTAAATATCTTAACAGAATTAAACGTTAAATACACAGATGTTAATTTATTTATGTTATTCAATCATTTACAACTTTTACATCCACATGGAAAAAAATTTGGGGTGAATGCGGAGTTAATAATTTTTAATTAATTTAATCCTACTCTATATTTCTTTAGAAATAAATTCGATATTTTTTTATTGTATAAAAATGATAGTATTATTTATTCGTTTAAAAATTACAAAATGCATATTTAACGATTCTAAAAATTAATATAATCTTTCTTCTTAGTTTGATTTAACAAATAGAGTTAAATATTCAAAAAAATTGCATCAATATTTTTTATTATTTTCTCTAAGTCGTATTTTTTGACAAATTCTTTCTTTAAAAAATTATTTGTTAAAAAATCCTAGAAATTATCATATAAAAGTTAATTTTAGTATTTATCAACAAAATTTATGATTAAAATAAATTTCATAAAAATTTGGTTCAATGTTCCAAAACCATATATGGTCAAGTTTGAAGTATTTATTAATAATTTTGCATAATAAACTGGAATCAGCTCAGTTAAAATTTTTTTAAGTCTAAAAATTTCGTAATCGTTTCTTTTTGGATTAAAATTTATATTTATTCAGTAGAAAAAATAATTCTACACTTACTCTGTACGCGGAGTATTTCTTCAGTTCAGTACTCCAAGTAATGGAAGTCAAAATTCACTCCCGATTTTTACAGTGCATAAAATTGATAAAATCTAAAAAATTCACACAATTACTTGATAGGAATTAAAAAATAAAAGACACTCGAGAACATTGAAGTTGAATTGTTGGCATTAGTCACAGAGCATTTTCCTAGCAGGCGTGACGAGCAATCTTTTTTTGTGATCGTTAATTCGAATCCCCAGCCCACTCCATGTCATCCTCGATGTCTCTCCATATCCATACGTTTAGCACCATACATTTACATCTATATTTAGGTTCATATACGTACACACAAACATTTTAACGAAAAAAGATCATCCCTATCTCTTTCCCGCGCTTTAAACTCGCGGCCATTTTGGTCACGTGTCGCCGCAATAGGGGATGATGTATATTTAAATACATTCATCATCGCGTATCGACTTTATTCTTTCGTCTAAAAATTAAATGTCGAAATTCTAAAATAAAACGTTATATTTCATTTCGTCGCGGCCCGTGACAGCCTTATACATTACCGATGCAGAGACACATCACACACATCACACTTTCTCACGTCTCTCTACTCTTTAATCTGTTATAAATGAATCTCCTACTAAATAGACGATACGCGTGACCGAATTCGCTTCTCTTCATTTTACTTTTTCACCCATTGTAAACTTTAAATTGGATTAATTTCATTTTTCATTCACTGCTTTTCGATTAATTTCAATCAGCGACGGACTTTTTTTTAGTTTGTTTTAATAATGTATCTTTAAATATCAACGCTGATGAATATATATTTTACAAATAAACTGCGAAAAACCGGGAAATAATTCAATATTTGAAATCACTCAATTACTCAGCTCTGTTCTAGAGATTTTTATCAATGAAAATGAAAGTCACATAATAAATCTAAAAGTTACTTTTAAGCTTAGTCATTCCAATAAAACAATAAAGTCATCAATCAGAATCAGTGTGACATTTAGGATTATGACCGTAGTAATCGTTAAGGGGCTTGCATTAATTTTGTTTCAAAAATTAAACATTTATCAACACTAATATATAAAATCTTTAGTATTTTTTTTTATTCATTATGATTAATTAATTACACTTTTAATTGAGTTGGAAATTTTATTAACATTGTGTAGAGAATAATTGGACTTATATTTAGATTAATTTTTAGAAATCCCCATTAAAATATGTAGATATGGACAAAATATTAATGAACAAATTAAAAAAAATTTTTTAAATAATAAAAAAATAACATTTTCCATAAAATTTTTATTTTTTGTTAATAAAATTTGTCTATTTATATATGTAAAAAAATTAAAAAATTTATTAGTATCCAAATATTTAGACTTTGTCTATAAATACAATTTTTTTAATTTGACTTCTAATTTTTGGAAAATTAATTTCTAAAGGGAATAAAGTGTTAAAAATCTAAAATAAAATTCTTTTAGCTCAATCTTAATTAATTCCGATAATTAATCTTTAATAATTTTTTAAAGTTATTTATTTAAACTTAATCGAATTGTCTTTATTCAATACGCCTCTCAAAAAATAATTTTACAAAAATAAGAATTCACATTTTTTAAATTTCAGTTTTGATCATGATTGGCACATTTTGCTTGCATCTAAAATTTTCCAAGTAATCTATCTATACGTTCAAAAATCGGTTTTAATTGAACACCTATTATCAAAATTGATAAATTAACGAGATTAAAAAAAGAAAAAAAAACCTAAAAAACACTTGACAAAATCCAGGTAAGAATATTTGAAAACAAATGTAAATATTCATAGACAGATTAATTAAATGCGGGTGGGTCTGTTGTTTAACCGAGGAATTGGTGGATATATATGAAATGACGATCGGTGAACAAACCCCAGGAGGGTTAGCACACTCGGTACGAGCATAGCGCGTGTTGCTTCAGCTGCTACGAGAATCATCCACATACATAATCCGTCTCTCAACTCTCAATATTTGCAGCCTCACCTCCCGATTATACCGTGTTCCGCCAATACAAACATTCTACACATCCATGTCTGCATACAAATATCGATTGTCCCTCTAGTGTTTCGTCGCGAATATTCCGCAAAAACCATTACTCAAACCAAAAATCAACCGAAATCGGTTTAGGGTCCAAGTACAGCTCCGATCTCCATTTATTAAATTTCACCCTTCTTTTCGGTTTTCGGTAAACCGCTAAAAATATTTCACCAATCATTCATCATTAAATTCTCTTCACCCCGCTAATTAAACGCTAATTACGGGTGTTACAAGTAATGGGATTGAAAAATCACCGGGAGAAAAAATGAAAAATAGTGAGGCCAAAAAGAGGGTGCTGCGGTCAATATCATGGACACCAGCTGCG
Source organism: Cotesia glomerata (assembly GCF_020080835.1). Classification (NCBI taxonomy): domain Eukaryota; kingdom Metazoa; phylum Arthropoda; class Insecta; order Hymenoptera; family Braconidae; genus Cotesia; species Cotesia glomerata. The sequence continues at coordinate 26,078,876 of NC_058159.1, read as the reverse complement.
TGACATAGCGTCCAACCGGTTCAACGTCCCCGTCCGTTGGCTCTTGGATCTGAATTTTTGGGATAGGTCAGTATGCAAGCACACGTATTACATTTCATACATGCAGAAGCATGGATATTCTATAGAAGGAAGGAAGGATCGATGTGTGTGTACTGAGCACAAATGTTGATACATTGTGTAGAACTGTGTGTTGCATGCACGCTGATTGAGAGAAACCGAGTAAAGGGAATAAAAAAACGTGATAGTATTGTACAGCGTATAGAGAAAAACGTGTACTTGTCCCCAGGGCCAATAAATTTTTTAAAGTGTGCCGGTTCCCTCGCTGTTTACTGACATTTATACCCTTTCCATATCACACTGCAGTACTATCTCCCTGATATATATCTGTGCATGCTTGCGTTACATTTCATACTAAAATAAGGTTTTAACTGTCACTTTTTAATCTTCACTCGAGTGCCCATTTTACTAAAGCGAATATCGAAAAATATTTTTTTAGTACTGTTATTATGTTCCGATTTTTTCGTCTTTTGATTTTAGTTGAAATCTTTAAAAGTACAATAATTATTTTTTTTTTTTTTTTATAAATTTTATTTGTACACTGAAAAAAAAGTTTTTTTCTACCAAGGAAATGTTTCCTTATGGATAAAAAATTGATATTCTTATGATTAAAATACGAAAGTTTTTTAACTACAAGAATACAGTTTTCTCACTGTCAAAAAACTAGCCTTATAATAAAATGTGGTATTTTAGAGTTAAGAATACCAGTTTTTTTAAATCAAGAAAACTCGAGTAAACAATTTTTTATTCTAGGTGGAAAAAAAATTTTTTTTTCAGTATATGAATTTGTAAGAACAAAAAATTCTAACCAAAAGAAAGATTTACCATAAAAATGATTTCATGTTAAAAAAAACTAATGAAAACAAATTCGTTATCACGATCAACATGAACATATTCATAGTAATAAATTTCCAAAAGTAAATTAGGTATAAAAATACCTAACAGATGGCAGTATGCGGGTATAATCGTCCAAAGAAATCTTTCCACTCTGCTACGCATTATTTTATGTATTATTATATAGATTGATTTCATAGCCGGTGGTTATCATTTAATACTTTGTACACTTTTAGCACGATCAAAACTACTTACTCCGGATACCCTAACAAACCAGCTTAACCCCCCACTGACTGTCCTCTATTCCGACCCTATATCAACCCCCTAGAGCGTTTGATGGTAAGATCAAACACTTCCGTGCGCTGACCTCCTAGCGCGTTATTCATCGCCCTGAGGTTCATATCTCAAACTTTCCATAGGAACCTTTCACAGTGACGCCTAGAAATTTGTTTGCTAATTCCAAAATACCGTGTCCATCTTTTAAAGTAACTGCTTTAATGATTAGATCGAGTGATTGGACCTATCGCATAGTAATAACTAAGTATTAGTACAAAAAATTCACGGTTGACAATCCACAGCCCCATCTTGTGACAAGTAAAAAGAAGATGGAGGATATTGATATCTATAAAAGGATATTGGGCCATGATTTAAGTTCAAGAGTAACGAATTCGATAATTAATCACGATAAAGTCGAGGAGTGACGGATTGTTGTGTCGGTACGTCACTGTAAATTTTTCGGGATTGGTGACTCCCTCTAGTATTAAGTAGAGAGGCATCCCCGTCAACGGGAACTGATCTGACCTGACCTAAGTCGAGCGTAATACAATTTAGAGAGGAGTTTAGTTGTAAGAGGGAATAAATGTTGTATAAAGCCGACATAGAACACGATACAAGGTAACGAGTAACAAGCAAACTCGGCTTGGATGTCGACTGACCCTCGGCAAGTATCTTGTCCTCTGGTAGATTAGATACGTCGTTCACTCTCGGTCATATATTACCCCGATCTTTCTACATGCGTAGTATGGACATCTTTCTTGCTTAATGCACCTACAGATATATCCATCGTGGATCGTAGGATACATATGGGTGCATAGCATAGGGTATGTCTGTATATCCGTGTCGAGTTTGGAGGACCCTCTTCAAAGGGACCGTGGCACATTTCCGGCGCCAAAACCCAACTCTGTGTTGGTGTCTATCGAGCATGCGTGTCTAGGGCACGTATTACTCGGCATTTACACGTGTGTATGTACATATGTGGATGGATGTACTGGGTGAGTTACGGGGCTGTGGACAGGGTGATGCATTGCCGTTGAAACCCAAGGACCAGACCCCCAGAGCCCATGGGAATCGAACAAGAGTAGGGTGGGATTGTTGCATCGCCGACGCCAGCATCCGGATCTTACGGCTATATGTTGCTAATAGACCGAGGGCATCTCATCCTGATCCTCATGCTGATTAGGATTGAGGTATTGATTATAATTGCTTATTGGTACTCTTTTATAAAAGCTTAACTTTTTTTTTCTATAGATTGATAAAAGATTGAATTGATATATCAATTTTATAGAAATTCTTGAATCAAGTAAAATTTACTTGACCTAAAAACAATTTTATGATTTCAAAATTTTTCAACTTGATTCTTCGTTTAACATTTTTTCTCTTAAGTGCCAGTCCCATCTTTTTCTCGCGTCGCACTCACGGCGAGAGACGGTACTATCTTTATTGCACTCGTGATGATAAAGCTAATTGCAGTTTTATGTTTTTCTTTTAAACAAAAGAGAATTTCGAAAGAAACGCTCTGATATAAAATAGATAATTAAAAATTCTATTACGTAACAAAGTGTTTTTTTCGAAAAACTTCTTTGTTTAAAAGAGAAATGAAAAGCTGCAATCATAGGGACCGGCTCTTAAAGCAAGTTAATTTTTATAAATTAAAATTACAGTTGAAATATTACACTGAAATAAACTTATTCATTTTGACAAAAATTTCTTCCGTTTGTTTTTTTTTTTTTTTTTCCGATACCGAATTTGATTGTTTCAAGATGAAAAATTTTAAAAATCAAAACAGCCGGTTTTTTTTTCAAAATAATTTTCTTCAATCCAGAATATTTTTCTTGAAACAAGTATTTTTATTTTCAGTCTTGAGTTTTATAAAATCACCTAAAAAACGAAACAATGTAACAAATAGTCTTTTTTATTTCAGCACATAAAAGTAAAAACTAAAATGAATTAAAAAACAAGAGTTTTTAGTAACCCATTAAAAGTAATTTAATGCTTTTGGTATTCGTAAATGCGTCCACCCGAAGAATTTAGCCACCGGGAGTGTATTTTTATTTTTAAGTACCCCCGTCATCGTTATTACTAAACTCTGGCTCTCCTCACTTGTGTATATATTGAGATCGTTTCCGTCTCGTTGTCGAAATCGGATGGCCCAACTCTCTCTCTATTCAGCAAGTTCATTCCCATCCCCTTAGCCCGCTACAACCGGCAGCTTTCCACTCCATCCACTTTTAAGCTCGGAAATTCTCCTTTTGCCTGTCCGCGTTTAATACCGTGATACGTATCATCCGAATCGATCCGATCGATTACCGCGATTAAAATAAAATGTAAATTGGTTAGACGGGTGTGTATCGCTTAACTTTAAAATCCCACTCGTGTGCTGGCACTCTATAACTACCATACTTCCAACTTTAAACTTCTATCTCTACTCCTATTCTCGCTCTTCTCCAGCCTTTACTTATTCACCCGCCGTCACTGGTATATGTAAATACGCTCGACGTAATCGTCAAGTGGAAGCTAATGTCTTCCTTCGGATTCTTAATGGCCGTGAAAATCACATGCGTACTTTTTATTTAACCAACTCTGCTTCTATTTTATATATTTTAAATTTTATTTACAAACCAATGAATATATAAACAAATTCCATTTTGTTTTTATTCAATACTAGATAGCAAAAAAAGTTTACTTGAACCAAGAAATTTTTTTAGAAGATCTAAGCTTGAGTTGTTTCTTGGTAAAACAATTTTTTTACTTAACGTTCTAACATTAATCCTTAATTATGTTGTTAAGGACTTTTGCAAACTTTGTAATTTTTTATTCTCAAGAACAAATGTTTTGAATATTATCGAAATGTCTAATATCTTGATCTTAAAAAAAAATGATTTTGAACTTTGTATATTGACATATTTATGATAAATATTGTAATCAATATTTAGTTCCAAATTTTATGCATCCTATTTTAGTAGTTTTTTCAATTAGACACTTATAAAAAAAATATATTCTCATTTATCAGCATAGATTTGGACTAATCTAAAAGTCTCAAAATTTGTGGCTGTATTTTCCCTATAACATGTAGAGCAGCATTCAGAAGAAACAATAGCCCGCGTTGTCTGGTGTTATGTAAGCTTGACATCACTGGATAAAATGATCGATCGTCCTCGGAGAACTAATTATGGTCTCATCAAAGTGCAGGGTGCAGGATGAAGCCAGATTCTGTGGAGAATGCCCTGACGGTGACGGTAAATGGAGAAAATAGAGTGGTATATGCAGAGGGACACTAAACAACGTTGAGAAATGACATGCAAGGATCGACGGATCGACTAGGATTAGTACATAGGTACCTACTTTTGTCACATACATGTTGTACTGTACCGATTTACATACAACACTCTTGCACTCACCACCCCAGTCTGTGTGAATATAGACAAAAAGGGGTGGCGAAGGGGTAAAACGTTATTCAAGCTTCGTACTCGTCAATGGGATACAGTTCGCGACTTGGAAATAGCCAGAATGTACGAGGTTCACCGGCTTTAGCGTTGCATCGGGCATTGATTAATAGCACGCCTGTTGCAGTCCAGTTACAATGCAATTCGCTTTACATATAGATCTATATATAATATATACGTATTTAGAATCCCTCATGGTAGTGGTGTTTGCGGAAAGTGACAAAGCCCGAGCACGAGTGACACTCTGACATCCTACATACGACAACCAATTAATCATTCTACTGCGAAACCTATCTACTGTTGTGCAATATATTACCAAGAATATTTACTATTATTTTCAGTCCAAGTGCTGGTAACTCCAATTATTGACACTGGTAGAAGCATGCTCAAATTTTGATCATTTTTTCGTAGTTCACATAGAGAAAAAAATTTTCTGCTCTCTGGCCGGAAAGTGGCAACTTTCTGGCCGCTGCGCTAAACAAAGTTGCCACATTCCGGCTACGTCGAGCAGAAAAATAGTATACACACCTTGGCCAGTAAATAAGAAAGCCTCAGATCACATGTTTGTCAACCTCGGCTTCGCCTCGGCCAACAATTACATGTGATCTGAGACTTTTCTTATTTTACTGGCCTAGGTATGTAATATACTATTTCTTGCTCTCCTAGCCGAAAGTACGCTTTTCCTGGCAGCAATTTACTCCAGGAAGAGCAACTTTTATGGCCTGCTCTAACGCATGCGCGCTACGCATATTTTCTGGCTCGGCAGCACAGAACCTCGCTTTCTTTCGTATTTTCGTGGCGCGACCGGCCTATACAGCGAGTTTCAACTGTATATATAACAGTCACAACATCGTCTGTATGTAACATGTCAGCGCATAAACTAACCAAAAAATGTCAAAAAAATAAAAATAATTTTTAACTAGATCATTGTTAATGAACTATTTAATAATAATACTGCACAAATAATTTATATAAAAAGTTTAAAAAATAAAACATAATAGTTTTGTGAATTTTATTTGCTTTTTTTTATATTTTGATAGTTAGTAAAGCAATGTTTATAAAACGATCCATGTACTCTACAAACTTGTAATAATTTAATTTCAATCTTTATTAGCCGTCGATTACTAATTAGAAACTAATTTTTAATCAACTTAAAAAAATAAATTCTGTAATTAGAATGAGTTTAAATATTTGTGACAAATTCTGTGCATGATATCACTCTTAATCAGAGCATTTGTTAGTAAAGTTTAAAATAACATTTTTTTTCAATTTATTAACTTTTATTTTTTTTTTTTTATACCCGCCCCGACCAGCAAAGCCTCGGCTTTGCAAAAGTCGGGCGGCGCCCCCCTCACGCCCGGCAAAACCTCGGCTTCGCCTCGGTTTTACAAAACCCCTTCCTCGGGGTTGTGTACTTTCGGCTGGAGAGCAAGAAAAATAGTATACTACCCATGACCAGAATGTTGGATACCCTGACGTATGTGATATGATGGCCGAGGCGTAGCCGAGGAAATCCAACTTTCTGGCCTTGGGTTGTAATATACTATTGCTACTGAGCCATCTACTAAATAGCTACTCATAGATCGCTACTACAGCAAAATGTATTTCTATACAGTAACAATGCTGTACAACTCTGATAGCAAAACTTTAGATGGCTAGAATAGCTATACTGGATTTTCCAAAAGCACCATCTAACATATAATAACCACATACACACACTAATATCGAATAAGTGAATAACAATATTTATACATAATAATTTCAAAATAATTTATAAAAAATTCAATTATCTACACTTTAGTGAACTAGGTATCAATGACCACATCTTTATCATTTATTGAGAGTTTTTTGAAACGACAAAAAGTGTGTTTATTACATTGAATATTCACATAGTTATCGTTTATTCTCGAAAAAATGTAAGTAAATTATTCTTTTAGAGTTGGGAATTATAATCTTCGGTAACTGTTTAACTGTTTTAATTTTTTATTTTTTAATAATCTTATAGATTTAACTTTTTCTTGCATACGTCAGAAATAGACAAAAAAATTCTTTTTGTTTCGAATCAATAGCAAAAATGTTACAATTGCATTTTTCAAGTTAAAAATTATTTTACATAGCTGTCATTATATTGAATAAAAATAAAAATTAATATTTTTTACTCTTTAAAGTTAAAATAAAATGATACACTGATAAAAAAATTAACTTAACTCAATACAATTTTGAAGAAAATGATTTTCTTAAGTCAAGAGAATAAATTTTTGAGTTAAGAAAATTTTCTTGTTTCAAGAATTTATTCTCTTGATTCAAGAAAATCATTTTCTTCAAAATGGTAGTCTTGGTTCAAGATTTTGGCTTTTGATTCAAGTTAATTTTTTTATTAGTGTCTTATAATACCAAACTAATACTATTATTCAATCACCGTTTATTGAAATCATTTGCAATAAAAAATATCTCATTTTACTGCGTTCAAAGAGTTTTCCCCTTAATTAAAAACTGGAGAACCAGCTTTCAGATTCTTGATCCGCGATCCAGGTTTAATTGCTAATAAAGTAACACAATAATTTAAAATTCTAAGAGCTTTGATCTCTCGCAATATCTTTGAGGAAAAAGTTGAAATGAAAAAGGGCTCACCAGAAAGTGGATCAGAGACAAAGAGACGAAGAGAGAAAGTAAAAAGCAAAACGATTATAATGTCATATGAACTTCCTAGTTCAACGAACTCACGTACTCTTGACACCCGTGATAATGATTGTTGAAGAAGGATGAAGGAAAGAAGAACAAAAGCCACTCGACAACTCCAGCAACCTCAACTGGGTGCTTTAGCTAGCTGGTTGCTGGTTGCTGGTTGCTGCTATGCCGTATTACTCTAACTCTATGTACTCTTCCCCTCATTTCTTTCCTCCCTCTTCCCTTCACCCTCCAAGCCTCTCATTTCTTTGCAGCTCATCTTTAATAGCTCAGGACGTTGCCCCGATACACAACGACAACACGACACATGATTCGACGTGCAGTTGGGGTTTGGCACCACTGGCACAGATGCATGTGCTATATAATCCCATCCAACGTATATCTACCATACTTACACTTGTACCTTGTGCACGAGTATACACATAGTAAATACCGCGAGCGTATGCGTAAATATTCCCGCATAATAACCCAACGTGTAATGTACCGCTGCGAAGCATTATTATGTACCCATTAGTATGTGCGTATAATACGTGTGTTTTCTAAGTAAGAGTGCACCGTAAGCCTCTACTGGTATTGATAGATATAGAGTAGAGGCAGAGGACGACTGCTAAAAAGGAGAAGGTTTCTTCGATTACTAGGAGCAAACCGATTTCAATATAAGGAGAAAATTTTACAAAAAATAATTTAAGATAAATGAAAAAATATTTTAATAAGTGAAAAACATTCTTGTTTTCTTTAGAGAGATAAAAATCTCTTTAGGAAAACCATATTAAAGTCTAAGATCGAAGCTTGAAAAAATTTGATCTGTGGGATTTCAAGTTTTGTGCACGGAGAAAAAAGTTCTGTCAAAATTATAGAGAAGATTTTAATTAACGGATATGTGGAAAAGAATTTAACACATTATATTGTTGTAAATTCTTACAATGTATCGTATAATTTTTTATGATTATTAAAAATATTATTGAGTTGGTAAAATTTTCTCTTTATCCTCTTTGTTTTGTTTTCTTAATCCGTAAGTGAATTTCTGGAATTATTTAAAAATAAATACATCGAAGGAAAGGTAAAATTTTGAAAAAAATATTTTCTTGAATCAAATACTCTTATCATAGTGTACAAAGGAAAAATTTGGATTGCGTTAAAGTATAAGACCACTAAAATTATTTTTGGGAACAATTAATATTTAAATTTGAAAAATTTGTTCAAATATCGACCATTCATTAACATTATTGATCGTGCTTGGGATCTATTACATATAACATAGAGTTTGTATATAGCACTGGTAAGAGAATAAATCCAAGTTATTTATAAAACCACAGTGACATACCAAGGAAGACACATATGACGTAGATTGTGCATTGTAGAGAGAAGAGCGTAGAGCGTTACCCGCGTTTTACACGGAAATAAATATGCCACGAAGCCATGGAGTGGGTTACCCAGCACTGCATTGGGGTACTAACAACAATAGGTACTCCGAGTAGTCGCCATGGCAACCCCATCAATCCCTTGGCAACAGCTTTACTTGAAATCTTAAAGGAGAGAGGACTCACGCGCTCTTGCACGCCAGAGTATTAACATGCAATCGTTAGGATCTGGAATATATGTGTACGTAGAATATAAAATACTCGCTCTTGTGTTGTCAGTTGCGCGTGGATGCTATGTACAATGTTCTCTGTACAGACTCTTTGGTAGAATTAACGGTGAAAATCATCCTACGTGCTGTTTCACACCTTTTTTATTTTTATATTAATGCATTCATTTCATTTTTACCCCATGCGTGCGTAGGAATGTTTGTTCGAAGCTTTAGATATTTTAATGGGGATACTGCAATTTTTTAAAAATGTTTTTATGGTAGTTTTAAAATAGTGGATAGTTTAAATTTTTAGAATGTTGAAATGTAAAAATTTTTTTTTATTCCATCAAATAAGATTTCAATAAAAAAATTTATTTTTAACACGAATTTTTTTGCACAAAATTTTTCGACGCATTGAGGAAAAATTTAAAAAACTGGGAATTTTCATAAATTTTTCTTTTTGTCAAACAAATTTCTTTAAAAATCTACATGTATAAATTTCAAAGATTAACTATAAATTTTTGTAAAATATTTTTTTGCAGTATCATAAAATTTGTTATTGTGCAGAAAAATGAAGTTTGAAACATTTTTACTTGCTCGAAAATTTGAATATTTAATTTTAATGTAATTGATTAATTATTGGTTCACTTGAACAGATTTTGAGAAGTATAATTTAAAAAATAATACTTAGCAATAATTACGAAGGAAGAAAGGAGAAGCTATTAGAGTAAAAGGGAAAACTATTAATAAAATATTAAAAACGCATATAGAACTAAAAGTGTGTAATTTACCGTGAGGAATAAAATACAGTGTAATTGTGATGAGGGAATATATAAGCCTTCTTTTGCTTACATTTTTTTCTCTTTTTATTCCCGTGTAATTAAAATCACGGCATCATCATCTTCAGTGAACAACTGGGGTGATGGTAAAAGAGAAAGCTTAATGACACCATATACCGTATGCAGACCATACAGGGACTTAGATTTATAATACACCACCCCCACAATATGCTTCATCTACGGCGTGTTCATATATGAAAATATATCCAAAGCTTTTCCGTACTTGGTAGTTCTTTTCTCCATCAACGTTCGATGATTACCTCCAAGTCGTCTTTTGTGTCTTTCGTTATTGATATATTTGTCGTTGTTATTCCTTCGTCATACGTTGCCTTGATTTGTTCTCCATGTATGTCTAGTCATAACCAGCCAAAATGAAAATCCGTGAATGTGAGAATATATTTAATGCGTTGAAGCTTTTTAAATAAGAGATACATTTTTGTTGCATGTGTTGTTGTCAATTATTATGATAAGTAATTGGTGAAGTACTAACAGATATAATTATAATATTTATCTAAGCCTAACTAGGGAATATTTGAAATCAAATGAAAAATGTTTAGTTAAATTAAACATTTTTTGTTCATATTTCATAAAAATGTCTTTTAATAATAATTAACTTCAAAATTGATCTATTTAAAATATTAGTTGAAAATAATTTAATTATATCATTCATGTATAATTTTATAAAACCATGAATTCACTAATTTTCCATTTTTATCACGAGCCAAAAATGATGATAAACATTCCTCGAAAATAATAAACTAAAACTTGATTAAAGTAAACCCTATTGTCATGGCAAGTACATTAAAAATCCAGAACAGGGTGAGTAATTTAATAGCCAACTACTATACCGTTCTCTTTCCGGAGAAAATAAGAGCGACAAAGCGACGTGTGATGCAAAATAATGATAGACTATAAAGAAACGCCGTGAAACAAGTGAACCCTTTAACGTACAAGTAACCCCACAGTAATTTACCTTCAGCTCGCATTAAAATCTGTCCCCATAACTCTTATTTTAGTTTTAGTATAATTAACAATTTTATCAAGCGTTTTTTATATGTGAGCCTGCGTGGCGAAGATTGCGAATTGCAAACAATTTTCCCGTGGGAAAAGTCCCACTCAAACCCAATCCAAGTAGCCCAAAGATAAATAAATATATAATCCGAATTCGAGCTGGCAATAATCGTTCAACTAAAATTTAACGTTGCACTGGCCCCAATGCAATCCATTAGATATTGCTCATAAAGAGCCACCGGTTCACGGACAGACACATATACATTAATAATAATAATAACTATGGTTGGTGTATGGTGTAATATCGGTGCATAACGTTTTGAGCCTTTCAAAGCATAGCATGTGACGTTACTCTTGTTCTTGTTTATATAAATACGCATGAATAGTCGAACAGTTATCAGTTATCTCTGCAGATAAATAGATATTGATATGGATATAGATGCAGATATGAGTTTGTCAGAAAGTTATGGTTGTCGAATCACTATAAGCGGACCAACCCCTGCTGGTTCAACGTATATTGTCATTCATGTAAACTACCCATATATACATGACGAGATTGTTGTTTTCAAGTCTCAATTGCTGATAGTTTCATGTGTGATGCAATTATGGCCAACACTTTTGAGACTTCACTTGGTGAGTGAAACTGAAATTACGATTTGTTATTAACGAACATTTTTCATCGGGTTTTCATAGAATCATTATTAATGATTATTGGATTGTGGAAGTTCATCATTTGTGTGAAAAAAAAATTTTATTAAAAATATATGTTCAGTTAAATCTAAAAAAAATTTACTTTACAAATTCGAATTTTTGTCTTGAAAATTGAAGAATTTTGACTATATTTTTATGCATATACTTCTTATAAATGTGAAGCTATTTTTTAAGTGTTAATTATAAAAGTGAAGATACCTAAAATGTATACAAATATTAGATATTGAAATTTATTATTTAATTATTTAATTATTATTATTTTTTGTCATAGAGAAAAGCGTATGTAATAAAAAGTATGAGTTAATGTGATGAGTAACTTAATTATTTAGTAATATAAATATGTGAATAAGGAACCATTTTGCTATCCAGATTTGTTAATAGAACAGTAATTTCAATAAAGTAGATCACGATTTAATAGAATAAAATAAAAAAACAAAAAAAATCCTTGAATGTGCTTCGAAACAAATCATAAATAAATACAGCTTTCAATAATATAATCCAAAATAATCACCACTTATAATAAAAATGCTTAAAAAAAAACTCTCTCTAAAGGATAAAAGCATGAACTTTATTCGTTATTTAAAAAGAATATTCACATAAATAAAAATACGTTTTTCCCTATATTAATTTTCACTGAAAAAGCATAATTTTTTTGTAGCCATATTTGTACTCTGGTGTTTATTTTCTTCATTTTATTTCATTTCACATTTTTCATTTTTTTTATTTTTTTAGTTTTCAAATATTTTTTATTACCTACGGTCTGCTAAAGTGTACACAAGTTTTATAACGCTTAATGGGAAGTAATTAAATTGAAAATGAAATATCTACGTCGACAGGCATCGATTTCACCCCTTTTGCATGATACACAATACACATATATACATCGCATTTGAAGAGTGAGGAAAATTTACGACAAATATGTACATTTGATTAAAAATTTATTGAAACTCATGAAAATTTTTTATAAAGTCTGCTTTCATCCATCCTTTTACTTTTATTTTTTCGTTTCATTTTATTTCTGATTAATTAAAATGATATGCTACGCAACATATGCTTTTTATGAGCTTTGCACGGTATTTTTATAAGAGCCTTTTCAACAACTTTAATATTCAAATTCAGGTTCTTTGTTTCATTTACATTTTTATTTTATTAAACTCTCGACGAAGCGCTGACATTTTATAAATATTTTACAATCAAATCAAATAGTTAATATAATTAGAATAATTAAAAATTTTTATTTTCCACACTTAAGATCGATTTTTAATTTTTAATGAAATTATTAAATTAATTATAAGCGTAATTTCCAATTTCCAATTCAATAATTAATTATAAAGTAACGTCACTGAAAATTCAAGAACAACTTGAAAAAAAATATTAAGATAGAACCAAGCCAGGAACTGAACCTGGATCTTCCCGATTACACTTCAATATTTTTACCATTTAAGCTAAAGTTCCATATTAAGTAGAGAAAAGCTCGGGTTAAAAAAAATTTTTTTTACTGTATAGGATATAAAAACACAAGACAATCCAAATAAATGTGAAAAAAATTAAAATTTTGAAATAATAATAATAATAATAATAACATGAGAATTGAACGTGTAAAGCATAAACATTTAATTACATACATTTAATTTAGCGGTCATAGCGGGCAGAAGAGTTTCCCGGGTTTTCAGGGATGATGGAAAGAGACGAAGGGATGGCTATTAAATAGAGCATTTCGCGGTAAAATGCACAAACAAAATAAACAACAAACGAGCGGAAGCACGTTGACGGTAAATCGAGCGCGACCAGAACCTATTTGCATTGGTACGTACGCAAATGTAACTAAGTGGACCAAGTGCTAAAGCAATACAACAACACAACACAACACAACACAACCCTGCTTGCTTTTGCTTCTATATTAACTAAACACACACACATATGTAATGTATAAACATCGGAGGTGTACCTCACGCTTGTCACCCCCATTTACAACGGTTTTCGTGGTTACATTGACGGAACATTCGCGCGATTATTAGAGCACCAGCCCATCAAAATCGTATCATGATTAATGTCCACGATCAATAAACTGTTGTATTTATATTCATGTTGATTTGCTTGCTAAATCCAATTTTAGTTTGTTTTTTTTTTCAATTTCAAATTTTATACATACGGTTCGCTAATTATTTTCTGTGAACAAAAAAAAATTTATTTACTAGTGTCCAGAAACAAAGGATTCATGTCACGTTTGTTGCAATCACAAAGGCCGTGTAACTGTAAATTGAAAAAAGTCTGGATTCGCTTCAGGATTTTGCATAAAAAAATTGTCACATCGTTACAAATCCCGACTATTTCACTCTGAAATAAAATTATTGTTGTAATATTTCTGGGGACGAGCGACATAAAAGCGGAAATGAACAATAGAGAGGTGTAACTGCTCTGGTCCAATTATTTTCTGCTCTCGACATCAATATGGGCGTGTTTATGCCCACCAGAATATGGAATAAATCTCTCTACCTGTCGATTTTCATCCACATATTGTGTATACATATATGTGTTTATAAAAAGTGTACTTTGAGCAAGTGATGCGTGGCTAAATCCACTTACACTGCAACACCATATATGCCCATAAATAATGGCTATACATATAAATATCTGAGTGGCAAACATATTTACTGGATATAGGATATGCGTTACAGATAATCCACCCATAATGCAATCACTGTGAATGGAGTGACGAGTTATTTTACAAACGCTAGCTTCATTGTGTTGTCTGGTCATTTTGAATGCAATAGTATAACTACGAGGTGAGATATGAATTTTATATACAACTTTATGTATTTATGTTTTTGAAACTAAATTTTTTTACAAAGCTATAGTATTAATTATCTATTATAACTTGCTATCAGGCTTTATTTTAATAATAATTATAAAATTTTTTGGTAATTATATAAAAGAAGGGCTCTACTTATTTTAAGCCATAAAAAACAAAAAATAAAGAGATTCAGAGATCTTTTTTTTTCTTTTCTATACGTTATACTTTCTGGCGGATTAAAAATAAGAACGGATTTATTTTTCAAAAAATTGAATTCAATGACAATTTTTCTTACAATATTCTTCAATTTTTGAATACGCGTACTTGTAAGTGTCCTCTATACGAATAAATTTTTTTTAATAGTCCTTGCGGTGCTAATTTTCGAAATATTAGCAATCAAAAATCGTACATTTAACATGTATTTCCTATCTTGACTGTAGTTAGAATGAACATTTTATCGAATAACAACCATACTTTTCTTAGAATTTTTTTGAAAAACTGAGAATATTTAATTGAAGTTATAACAAGTATTTTTCATCAAAAATAACATAAACGAGCGGTGTTCATTTTTTTATAAAAAATGTTTGAAGTTAGCGACTTTTGATATTTTACGTGAGTGAAAGTAAGTGAGCGATAGTCTGTAAAGAAAGGCAGCACTAGTGCGTGAGAAAGAAAACAATAGCCATAACTTATTGGTGTCTTTATTTGGCACAATACCTCTTTAAAAATTCTTCAAATTTAGTCTTTTTAAATTGTTTTATTTTCGACGATCTTGCATTTAGAAACAAACTTAATGATTTTTTGATGAAAAATTGTATTGATTAAAGACCTGTTTATCTGAAAATTTATTAATAATTATCAATATATAAATAACTTATTAGCTAAATTTCATAAAAATAAAAATGAACGTTTAATTCCGGTTTGTTTGATCCTTTTTAAATTTTTTGCGTGAATAAATCCCAGAATTGCGAATGATTTAAAATCATTTAAAGAGTCCTTTTGACGAGAGCCTGAGAAAAAGGTAAATCATTATTACAAATGAGTGAACACCTGATGATCATTGACGTTAAAAGATGATTTTATGAGAAACGGGATTCGTTCATCAGTGAGCGACAAGTCAAGTGTAAATAAAGTGAAACCGACAGCAGTCATTGATGTTGATGATGTTTAATTTTCATGTGGAATATAAATCGGGGGTGGATTTTGCACAGGCATTATACGAATCTGATATGAGTTGAGGTGAAACAGAAAGAAGAGGAGGGCGGACAAAGAAGTTGAGTAGAGAAGGGGGTAGAAGCAGAAAGGGAATTTAATCATGCGACGATATGAATCCGGTGACCCATCTAACTCTCGTCCGGTTCCACATACGTTTACTGCGTTACTTTCAATGGATGATTGAGTTTGAGAAAGCATTGTGCTGAAGGGAGAGTTAACGATGACTGCAGTACTCGAATCCGATGATTCCGCGGTTCGCGATCATCCTCAATGCTGCCGGTTAAATCATCGCGTGCAGGAGAATGGAGAGTACATTCCATCATAAGGGTTTACCGGAGACCAGAGATGGAAGCATTCAGTACTAGTTGATGGCGAGGTTGGCTCGGTTATAAAAGGGATAAAGGGCGGAAGGGGTGCCTGGACTTAACTTGCAGCTGAATCTCCAAGCTGGGGTCAGTCGATGATCAACTACGTGAATGGAAACGATCGTGGGTGTTAACAGCGTTATGACACCCATACTGCCTGTATAACATTGTACTGACTGCACTCCCAGTTGCAATAGAAGTTTATATTGCAACCCAGCAATGCACCACCATTTTGGCCTATGTCACCCTTGCAATTAAATACTTGTCTGTATAGAAGGTCCATTGGTGAAATTCAATTACGCACGATGACTTTGTCTTAATTAAAAAATTCATTTCATGCTGGATTGGATTTTTATTATGGATTCTGGTGGGGTTTTTTATTGATATGTGTCAAAGGACAAGCGAGTTATTTTCAAATTATATTTTATATTGGAACGGGGGAACGGAAACTAATTGTTTATTATTTAACTGTCGGGAGTTTGGTTTTATCTCGATGCTCTTTTGTGAAGGAAAATGAACCAAAATACATTAACCAGTTTTTGATGATTAAATCTCTAGTCGGACAATGATAGAAAAATTGACTTGATTAAACAGCAAAAATTTTGAACCTAACACATCATTTTTAAAAACTTGATTGTCTTGAATTAAGCAGAAAAGTTCTTGAACTTAGAATTTTTTTTATTCAAAAATTTTTCTTGTTTATATATCTTCAATAATTATTTTTGATCTAGAAAAACGATTAAATTTGAAAATTAAAACTTATTCAATGAATAATCAATCAATTTTTTAAATGATTGTTGATTTTCCAGGTAAATTAATTATAGAAAGTTGTTTTACTTCCATTCAAAGTATGCAAGCAGAATAAAAATTTTATACTTGCGTCGATAGATTGATTTACAAGCTTTAGTGTCCATTTTACGGCTTTCAATAGATTGTATACTATTTTTAGGTTGGTAGTAATATAATGAGCAATGCGCTTTCAGGTATAATTTACAAAAATCCAAAAATTATCACAAAAATGTGATAGCTTGGATTTCTTGAAAATTTTCAATAGCTGTTATTTCTAAGCTATTCAATCAATCTGGCTCATTTTTAAACTTGACCTAAAAATGATCCAAAGAATAAATACATTCACATTTAAACTTTTTCCATGAGGATAAATGCAATTATTAGTTTTCCATATAATGTATAAAAAATGAAAAAAAATTAGATTATTTTTATGGTTATATAAAAACAAAACTTTCAAGTTCTTGGCTTGAAAGAAAAAGGAAATATTTCCCTCAATCCACGTAATCCTCATGGTTAAAATGTGAGCTGATATGAAAATCTGCAACAGTAACATTAAATATAATGACAATGAACGTTTATCGAGCAAAAATAATAGATGTCATTGTTTAAAAAAGTAACCGTAGCTCTTTTCTGTTCTGTCAGTGAGAGGAGGGGGCAATATCGGTGCCTTTTTCCCAGCAAATTTCAGAGTAGAAACAAAACTAAAGGTATATATAGTCGAATATAGTCGTATATAAAAAGGTGTACGTCTTTGAGCGAAATGCAAGCTCTGAGAAAATAATACAATTTCATTTTACCGAGCTTTCATCCCGGGGTATACATATATTTCTGTAGATATCCTATCCGTGAAAGCGTTCAAGTCAACGGTTTAGTTTTCTCAGCTCGGCTCACATATTGCGATCCCTCTGCTCGTACCCGGCTGATCCTGCAATATTTCTGATACGCCTTCTTTTCTCATTTGACACGTTCACCAAAAATCACAACCAAAGACATTTCCCCAGTTATTTTCCTTTACCCACATTTTTCTGATATAATATTGTAGATGGAAAAAAATCATTTTGCGGCGAGCAATAACCGAATCCTTTATTAAATCGAATTCTTCTTTCCAATTACACATGCTGTTATGAACCAACACCAATAACTATTTTTACAAAATTTATTAAATCTACACATATAAATGAGATTATATTTTTAAGTTCCCGCTAAGAAAATTGAAAATTTTCAAAAATCGGGAAGTTATTGGTTTTACCCCGTTTTGCGAAAATTGAGTTTTCATCAGATCTCGACGTTTTAAGGTTACAGGAAGCTTCCCTGATTATTTCCGGGATGGTGTCCGTGCGGCTGTATGTGTGTGTGTGTGTGTGTGTGTGTGTGTGTGTGTGTGTGTGTATGTATGTAAACCTCTTATAACTTTTGAACGGCTCGGCCGATCGGATCGAAATAGGTGGCGATCCAAAGGGTATCATTGCCATTAAATTTCGTGAAAATTTGAATCGATTCGGTTAGCTAGATTTTGAGAAATCTCAAAAATAAAATTTTCAAAAAATCGTTTTTTTCGAATAACTTCTAAACGGCTTCACCGATCAATTTCAAAAACTAATGAGCTTTTAAGTCTAAAAAACCACGTCAATTGCTACCAGCCCCGTCAAAATCGGTTGATTCGTTCGAGAGTTATCGAAAACGAAAAATTAAAAAAAAAGTGATTTTTTCACATAACTCCGACATTTCTTTTTGGATCGTTTTTGACGAAATAAAATAATTATTAGAGTCTAAAAAATCACGTCGATCGCCCCCAAGAACGTGAAAATCGGTTGATTGGTTCGTGAGTTATCGTTGTCGAAAAAATTCGGAAAAAGTGAATTTTTCAAATTTCTCTAAGATTTTCGGTTTGATCAGTTTGTGTTCAAAAGTATATCATAGATTCTAAAAATCTGCGTGGATTACTGCCAACCGCGTGAAAATCGATTCATTCATTCAGAAATTATTGCAGTTTGAAAGTTCAAAAAATACTGTTTTATTAAACTTCTATCAGACTTTTGAGCTCGAAGAGCTCAAAAACAGAACAGTTTACTCTATGAGCTCAGAGAGCTCGAAATAACATATCAATTACATTTTTGAGCTTGAAGAGCTCAAAAACGTCATAAGTGAAATTTTAAGAGCTTATTTATGGAATTAGCGGGAAAAACTACTAAAATAATACACATAACACTTTGATTATTATGCAGCGTGTTTACTGTATAATATACGAGCAATTGCTGATTTGTAACCTAGATTTTTTGCTTTAGACAATAATAAGTTTTGTGAATTATAAATTCGTTCTTTTCAATCGTCATTTATTTAAAATGAAAATAAAAATTTAATTATTTATTTAATAGCTATTAAAATTTTTAATAATGCTTTGTTTTATTGTTGAATAAGCTATCGTTAAATTAAACTAAATACATATCTTCAATAATTTAAATATGTAATTTTATTGTCTTAAAAAAATTTCGTCTTTTAAGTAAACTTTTTTTTCTGTCTATTATTAAATCAAGCCCAATGATTGACAGCTAGTATTTCCCACTTAAAAATGAACAATAATTCAAATATTGACAAGAACAAATCCGTTGCAAAATGCGAAAAAAAGGAAACCGTTTTCTCTTTAATTCCTTGCATTGTCGCCGAACAATGCATGGAAAATAAAATAGAGTAAGACTGCAGTGGATTGAATCGAAAGTGGGCACGTATTAACGTGATTATTATGAGTACGAGCGCTTACAATAAATCGTATGCGTACTTATTTAAAGACCTAGATACACTCTTTTACTTAAAGACGGGTGCGTTAATGCGTAGTACCGAGAAATAATAATCGAGCAGGAGTTTGATACGCAACCTACATCCACATTTACGTTCATAATAATGAAGAATGGAATGAATAAAGAGGCTTTACTTGGATAAAGAATAAAAAAGGAGGGTGAGATCGGAGAAGGAGAGATGATAATAGTTGAGAGAGGTCGGGATAATGCGACAGCCAAGGGACGTTACTCGGTCGACTGTACATTATGAATACTCGGTACGAACACTCTAAGAGTGTGTGCTATTCACCCCGCTTATAACTTCCTATATGCACAACTACCACTACGTGTGTTATATAACAAACTTTCAATACTCATACTCGCTACCGTTCTTGTTCTTGGTCTTGGTCTTGTGTTGGTTCTCTTCCTTTTCCTCTCACTCTTCATCTTCCTCCGGCTAGGTCTTTCCGCGACCAACGCTCCCTTTAGCGGCAGCTTTCGTTTGCGGCAAACTTCACCTGGTATTTTCTTCTCAAAGAGTATAAATACACTCAGATTGGTATTAGTGCAGAGCAGGAATGAGACAGGGATAGAGGAACAGGAGGAGAATGAGGAGGAGGGCAACTGAAGGCACTGGAAGCTTGTCAAAGCTCAAGAGAAACAGAACAGAAGGGGAAATTAATCCTAGGGTGAATTATAACTCATGATTTTATTGAATTCTAAGAGCTCGTATGGGTAAGAGTATATGTGTGTTTTATGAGGGTCGATGACCTTTTTGAAGTATCATGTTCGATCCTCACTGTTTTGCTATTTGTTATTTTTATCGATGACACTGGAAAAAATAATTTTAATTTATCAGGCTAAAGCTTAAAAA
The DNA here is from genome assembly GCF_020080835.1 of Cotesia glomerata. Taxonomy (NCBI): domain Eukaryota; kingdom Metazoa; phylum Arthropoda; class Insecta; order Hymenoptera; family Braconidae; genus Cotesia; species Cotesia glomerata. The sequence goes on along the minus strand of NC_058159.1, from coordinate 26,058,633 downwards.
TTGATAAAAAATTTAACTCTATTAAATTGCAAAAATTTTGATAAAAAAATTTTTCTATGAATTCCATCGTCTTGAATCAAGGAAAAAAATTAATAAATATTGAACAATGTGTTTTAAAAAATTCTGAACCCAAAAATTTTTATCTGAACAAAATTCTAATTTTTTTCTGTGAAAAATCATTGTTTTGGTTAAAAAAATTTTTCTTTAGAATCAAATTATTTTTTTTTTTATCAATATATACTATTGACACTTTATTTTTATAAAATTTAACATCTCAAAAAATTTCGCAACTTTTGAAAACAGTTAAAATTTTAACTGTTATTATTACAATATTTTTTTCAATGATTCTTTCATTTCCAAAGTTGAAATTTTTATAATTAAAATTCATGAATTATACAATGCAATTAAATGATTCAAAACAAATTTTCCAGATAAAAAAAAAAAAAAAAACAATCTTATCTGGTTCTATATTCAAGAGAGAATAAAATTTTCTTTCTCGAGCAAAGCGTAGCCACGTAATATAACAGCAATAGTGTAGGTCGTTGCTCGCACGTGGGTTTTGCTAAATGGAGTCGCACCCTCGCTGTACCAAACAAGTCCGGACACCGGTGAGGATTACCCGGTAACAGTGAATATATATGTATACATATATACATATATATGTATGAAAAATTTAATAGAAAAAGAAAAGTGAGATGAAAGATAAAAGAGTCTGCAACCCTTTTTCCTTTTACCTTCTGCAAGAAGTGCGTGCATTCAATTCATCATTCACCATACATATTCATACGTACAAACATGCATCTATGCAGAGAAACTCCTGTCGAGAAGGACGTTGACCTGACCTGGTGAAACACATATGAGAACAAATCCTTGCACACATGTAAGAAAGGATACAGATACAGTCTTTAAATATAGGGATAGAATAAGTTCAGTTTATATATATATTTCCCTTGTGTGTTAGCCATTGATGACTAGATGCTCTGTGGTAGAAAATGACAATAATAGGCGAAGATAAAAAACGCAGTGGAAAAAGGAAAACCAAGGAGTGGATAAGTGAAGGCTGTATGGAAATAAAATGTATGGATGAAACAAACTCAGTGAAGTAGGAAAAAAATTTCTGCGTAGGACTGTTGAGAAAATGTAATGAAAATAAGGATGAGAAGTACATAAAGGCAGGAGATAGTTGAGGAGGAAAAAAAATGCTGAGAGGATAGAGGTGGATTTAAAGGGGGATGGGGTTAGGGTGAGAAAAGACTAAATGCAAAGCCTCACTCATTTATAAATCCTTTTCAGGGAAAATAAAGACTCATATGTGGGAAAAAGATTATGGGGAGTATTTTACTTATGTGAGGATTCTAAAGGAAAATAAATGCCGGGCTTTTTTTTTCCTGGAGCTTTTAAATACTTTCATTACTTGGAAATTCTGTTCTGTTATGTTCTAGGTAAAATGAAAACCTATCAGAGGATTTAAATTGTAGGTTTGTTTTTTTTAGGAATTTTTCCTCTGGGATTCAGGATTCTTGACTTCTCAAATATTTATGGGAAAATTTTTAAGAACTGGTTTTAGAATTTTTTATTCCTAAAATGATTTACAGAAAACTTTCTTTATTCAAGAATTTCATTTTAATTCATTGAGTATTTAAAATAGGTGATTATTTTGAAACAATAGTGAAATTTAATGTTAATATAAAAAATAGTTGGTAAAAATATTTTTATCTAAACTTGGGTAACTGGAAAAAATAAAAATACGCTTTAGTTCTCACCAAACAACCTACCCGACGTGCATAACAATAAAGATATCAAGCAGCTCTAAAAATTTAACTGTAACCCAAGTACGACACTCGAAGCTAAAACTCAAAGTTAAGATTTATCTCGACTAAATATCCGGCATTGTGTCAGCTTCTGTCAAACATATCACTCGGGCTCAGAGTCTCAGACTTAACTTGACGTACTCTTCAGTCATAAAATATAAGAACCCAAATAATATAAAAGAAACAAAAGGTGAATAAAGAAAATAGAGAAAAAAAGCATATTTCAGAATCAGAATATAAATATAAAGGGTGAATTTAGTCTATGGTGTATACAAAGTGTCCTTTTTTTTGTCAAGTTACAATTCCGTTACTAAATTGTCTCATTACGGGATTCGTGGGGGGTCTCGGGGTTATGATTTGCATCAGTCGTAGAATACAAAACAAGTATTTGGTCTCTATCTCCATCTACCATGTATAGGTACGTAAGTATATTTGAGATTTTATTTTGTCCCACGTAAAACACTTTTACGACAAACTGTCGTCGGTGTGTTGATGCAACATGACATTCTCAACAGTTGGATCCCGGTAGCTTTTTGTTTGTGCTTAGATTTACGAGGGTTGTTTGCATTTGGGTGCAATAACTAATAAGTAATAAGTTTAAGTATAAATAAACAGATATATGTTATATATACTCTACAGTTTTGCTAAGTAATGTATACACGTAACGAAGCTTAAGTTAATATTGTAGACGAGCTTTTCTCTCCATCTTGTTATCATGTTATCGTTTTGTGGGTATTACACCGTAGTAACAGTACACGAGATATTGTAACTCTAAGTTGTGTAAGAGATAATCTCACTAGACAGTTAGATAATCAGCTAATTATTGTGGTACTAATCAGGCTAATGGATTAGTCTGGTGAAAGATTTTTTAAAGATGATTTATTTTAATTTTTTAATTTAAAATGAACGATAAATAAGTGAATATAAATTATTATCAGTGAAAAATTCATTTTGATAGTGACTAAAAATAGTTTGATAAAATTATAATTGACCCATTAAAATAACATTGTGGATCACACTGCTCTGTATTGTGAAATTTTAACAATTATAGATTTTAAAATTTTAACTATAATATCTAGTCAACTACTAATGAAGATTAATGTCAATTAAAACATAATTGTATATATATATATATATATATTAGGGTGGCGCAAAAAAACCGACTATTTTTTTTTTTGAGTCTCGAGTAAAAAAATGTTAGTTTTTGATGTTTTAAGAGCTCTCTCCAAAGGACAGCTTAAAAAAAAAATTTTAAGATGTCGCTCCAAATTTTTTTAAATTTCAAAAATCGTCAAAAATCGAATTTTTTTTTTTTTTTTTTTTATTTCTCGTTACGGTATAATTTTATAGACTAAAAAAAAATAAGTTTCTGAAAATTTCAGTTCAAAATTTGAATTTTGTAAGGTCGCTCATAATTTTTTTCAATTTATTAGTGCATTAGTTTAAATTTTTTCGAGCGACCTTTTACTATTTAAATTAAAATTCCATGCATTTTTTTTTTTTTATTTAGTACAATAATCGATAAAAATACATCACGAGATGAACTAAAAATCAAGCACAACATAGAAAATATAATTTTTTTTTAATTTAATAATTTTATTTAATCAACTGCCAGGCGTGGGTTCGAATCCCAAGCTGGTCTTAGAAACCAGCTTGGTTGAGATTTGACCTTGCCGCGTAGGTTAAGATTTTTTCAAACCAAAAAGACCCCAACGTACCACTCCCAACACTTAAAGTCGACGATATGACTAATTAAAGAAAAAAAAAAATTATGAGCGACCTTTCAAAATTTAAATTTTGAACTGAAATTTTGAGAAAAAAAATTAAAAAAAAAAAAATTCGATTTTTGACGATTTTTGAAATTTTAAAAAATTTGGAGTGACCTCTTACAAATTTTTTTTTGAGCTGTCCTTTGGTGAGGGCTCTTAAAACATCAAAAACTAACATTTTTTCACTCGAGTAAAAAAAAAAAATAGTCGGTTTTTTTGCGCCACCCTAATATATATATATGTTTTGGAAATAATTTTTTACGACGGCAAAATTTTTAAAAAATTACCGTAAAGTTTTTTTTTAATATTAATAATAACAATAAATTATATAAAATAAAAAATAAGTATATTTTTAAATAATTAAAAAAATTATCAATTTTCTAATTATATTTTTTTATCATTAATATCGAATAGCGAAAGCTAAAGACAATAAATATTATTATTATTAATATCAACACATAAATTAAAAGATTCTTTAGTAACATTGAATTTTTTTATTATTAATTTTATATTGTATTATTGATGTACTAGCATCCATTTGAGTACCCACATGCATTTTTATATATTTTTCACAAATACATTTATATAATATATATAAATATATGAAAAATCGATGTGGGTACTCAAATGAAAGGTCTCGATGAGTGTAAAGTCGGGGTGAGCTGATATCTTTAAAAATGTCAATAGTTCACAAGATAGAAGTTCATTTCTTAATCATGTATTTTGAGATCGAGAATTTTCGAATGCAACCTAAATACTTATCATCATAAATTGACTATCGATGAGAATGATATGAAACCTTGAAAAGGCACAAATTCAAGTCAAGACCTTTGCAATGACATTAAATTTCACTAAAAAAACCGATTTTATCATATGACTATCCTGGCCACAAAATTTTTCTTATTCTTTTAATAATATAGATGATAATTATCATCTATATTATTAAGAAGAATAAAAAAAAAGTGATAAATAAAAGAGAATAAGAAAAAATAAATTATAATTTATAATAATTTACAGCTATTATACTCATTCTTGATTTTATAAAAATAAAGCAGAGCCTATTGCTTTTTGAGGCCAGTAAAACTAATAAGCAATTGGTAAATTACATGTTATGAATAATAGGGTGAATTAAAAGTTATAAAGCTTGTCAAAGTTGATATTCATTGGGATTAAGTGAGTTAAGTTAGTATCATCATTTATGTATAGTATAGACGTCAACGTCTACTCTCATATGGATATTATATATTATAGAGATATATATTATATAGATATAGATAAGGAATGGCTTATTATCGGGCTCGGAGTATCTGAACGCCATATTGCTCGAACAGGATCCATTTCTCATGAGAGACACGTAGGTATCTCGTATGCGCTTTGTAAGCCGCGTTTCACCCACTAAAGCGTCTTCAGGCAGAATTAGGAAGCTCCTTTGCACTCAATTTATGTGTACCGCCACGTCTAAAGTCTCTGTATAATATGTATCAGCCATTACTGTTATTAGTTCGTTACCGCGATAATTAGACTCACTCGCGTAAGTCTTAAGTTTCGATTACCAAAGACGCCACTTCTTCCCTCTGCTCTTCTGTCCTCTCTAGCAACCTACTCGCTCATTCTATTATGTGGATGTATATTGTATGTACACTTCTATAATGTGAAGCGGGATTCTACTGGTATCACTTAATGCTTCTCGTATTAACTTTATCACGTCAAATATAATTAATTGCTTGCTGACAGAAAATTTTCTGTTTCATATAAAATTTTCTAAGTATTTTTATTTTTTAAGCAGCTTTATCGAAATTATAATAATTATATCCGGAATTACATTACTTGGTAGAATTAACAAATTCAAAAAAGTCATGTATCAAAGTTTTAATTATAGAATCTATAAATTAATTATTATCAAAACTTAAAGGTAATTTTTTTGAGTTATTTTCTTCAAGATGAGCTTGATCGGCACCAACAGACCAAAATATCTGAAACAAATAAAAAGTATTTAAGTATAACTGTGAAAATAAGATTGCTTTATTAAAAAAATTGAAACATTTCAATGGAATTTATAAATTGAGTTATACATTTTTTTAAAAATAATTTAATGACTGTAAAATGATTTTTAAATAATTTAATGATCGAAGTTTATAATAAAGATAATTTTCTATCATAATTAATATTAAAAAAAAAAATATTAATCACACCTTACTAATCCCAAAAATATGAATCACTAATTATACAAAAAAATTTTTTTAAGTCAAAACAGCGTAAAAAAAATTTATTTTTTATCATATTAGTAAATTTTTAATTATTCGTAATATTGTTGTTGTTGTATATCATCAACAATTATAATATATAGAACGTAAAAAAATGATATTTTTATCGATCGATTTCCGGCAGTAATATTTCCTATCAATTAAGTAATTGATTGTCAGAATTAGGTCAGTGTACTTTCAAATTAAAAATAAGGCTTACGAACTACTATAATTGTAAAAATTATATATTTTTTACTAAAGATGTTCTCATAGATAATTGTCACAATTAAATTTTTTGATTAGAAACTAAAAAAACCCACGTTAAAATTGTTAAAGTTAATAACGAATAGTTCAATGTGAATGGCTGATAAGTGAAACTTGATAAAAAAAAAAAAGGGTTTTTGTTTGGCAAAATAATTTATCAACACTTTAGCAGAGAGTGTGTACGTTTATAGTGTAAAGGACTTAACCGTCAGCAAAATTATATGAGGAATCCCGTTTTCCCTTAAAACGAGTTTGAATAGACGGGCTCGTGCGAAATGCCGGGTGCCTTGTCAAGACAAGAGCAATTTATCATAGCCGATCTATATTTGCATACGTCGGCCATGAAAGGGCCAAGTAGAGAGACACTACTCTTCGTTTGTATATGTAGAGACCGGGACATCAGATAGTCGAGGGCCTTTTGAAATTTGCGTGTTTGCGAATATGCTCGCCCTCATACTCATGCTCATGCTTACATTCGCGCTCACATCCTACAGAACATATAATCATACTATTACATACATACATTCACTTTATACGACACTTCTCACTCTCCTTAAGCCTCTATACATCAACTAACGTTCACTCTTGCTTATGTTTATGCTTACACTTACACTTGTATTTATAGATAATTTCAATTCAAATTTACAAAAAAATCATACAGAAAATTTAATGTTAACATTTTTAAAGAATTATAAATTATAAAAAGAAAATTGCGGAGTCAGTGATTTTTAATTGATTAAATCCTTGTGGAGTGAAATTCACTCCAAGAAGGATTCTATTTATGTTATTAATGAAAAAAAAAATTTTACGGAGTAACTTCTTTATTTTTCAATTATAAAATAAAATTAAAAAACAGTTTTTATTCATTTCAAAAATACAAAATGCGTATGTAGAAATTTCAAAAATTAATACAAACTTTGTTCTTAATTTTATTTAATAAATAAATTTTGATATTAAAAAAAAATAACATTTGTATTTTTTTTTAATTTTTGCAAGTACCAATTTTTGATATCTTTTTAAAATAATTTATTTATTAAGATATTCTAAAAATTTCCATATTTTGAAATATTTGTAAGTAATTTTGCATATGAAATTTATTTCAAAAATATAAAAATTTCTTATTGTAATATTTTTTCGGATTAAAATACAGATTCCCTCCAAAATCAGTCCACTAAAAAAAAAGAGCGAAACATGAAGCTAATTATAATTATTTTATTTTAATAATTAAAATATTTTTTAGCGAAAAAAAAACTTGGATCTAAAATATTCAAAGCTAAAAATCAGTAAAGCTTAACTCTTACATAATTACCATTATTAAAATAAAAAATGAATAAAATTAGTATTTCTTTGGTTATGAAAAATGATGAGAGCATGATATGTGCCTTCTACAAAAATATGGTCATATATATAGGCGTGACCTCTGTCATCTAATGTAAATATACAAGAAAGAAGACTTAAGAATGTAAAATACAAAAGTAAAAACTTGGGGCGTGAGAGTAGATGATGAGTCAAAAAAAAAAAATTGATCCTTATTGCAAACTGGACAGTCAACTGACTTTTAGGGGACCAGTCTATATACAAGTGATGAAGAGCAAGAAGCTGGATGAATCGTTGTAAATACGTGCCATCACATCTTCTCAAACGCTTTTTAAAATCTTTTATCCTAGACAACAAATGACTTTGACTGTGTAATGACGATCGAGCTCCCGCCAAAACTACTTTGTATTTTAAAATACGAGGTGTTGCAATTTTGAACGACATTCAGCTAAAATGACTACGTGATGTACGTTGAATAAATTTACTAAATTATCTCGGCGTATACAAATGGATATTAAAATAAAAAACATACAATAAATACGATGAGATCCAACAGCGGGGTGAAAAAAATTTATTAAACATTATGTTTAAGAGATTTTCATTGTTGGAAACTTGACTGGGATCACGACTTATGACTTGCTCTGCATTATTCTCGCAGATATTTTCTGTATCAAGATCGTATCGCTTGAGATAACTATTATTTGCTCCCGTTTTATTTACTGATATCTGATTAAACTTCACTGGCATCAAGCCTCTAGTCAGTTGGTTCTTTAAATAATAATAGCGAGTTGTAATGATGATAATAACGGATTATATGCATAATATGTAGGGTAAGGACTATAAGTGAACTGTAAGCATATGAAAGTATTATTTATGGGGGAATTTTGCATAAACAGGGGATTGAAATTCCAAATATTTTTTTCAAGTCCTCAACACCTTTCAAATTGTTCACTTTTTACTTTGTTTAAAATTTTTATACTTTTAAATACAAGAAAATATTTTCTTGTGGTAATATTTTTAGTAACAATCACGAACAAACTTATTATATTTCCGTAGTCGCATATATTATTATTATTATTATTATTATTATTGAAAGAATTTGTTTAGAATTAAAAAATCAAATTTATTGAAATTTTTTTCAGAATCTTTTTTAAAATAAATAAATATTTACTTAAATAATAATTGTTTCGCTGAATTTTTAAATTGAAATTTATTTTAAATTTTACTCTAAGTTGAAAATATTTACAATAAAAATTTAAAGTAAAAAATTTATTTGGAACTAACAGACTAAATTTAATAAAATTTTTTTTTCGAAGTTTCTTCAACACAAATAAATATTTATTAAAATCTAATCAATTATTTTATTATCTTAAATGACCGTTTTTCACATCAACTCACGCCGTCTTGTATTTATTTATTTATTTATTTATTCATTCATTTATACGCCAATCGGCTTTATACATTAGATTTACATCAATTAAATTTGGTTATGGGTGAAAAAAGAAAATAAAAATAAAAATAAAGTAAAAAGAGTATTAACATTTCAATAGAATTAAATTTAAATTAAATTCAATTTAATCAATTTCATTTACTTTATAAGTTTAAATTATTAGTATTATATAAAAATATCTCTAAGAGTAGTAATTACTAGATGAAATGAAATTGCACTTTTTAAGAGGCTAGTGGTTATTAGTTAGAAGCAGTCTTTTAACCGATGATACAAATGATGTGATCGAAGTGTCAAATAATTCGAGGTGCGAGCAATTATCATTGATTAGATTAGCGATCCTATTTCTCGGGCTATTATATATATAACTTTTGGTAGTTTTAATTGTCTCTATCAATCGATTTGCTCTTAAGTTTGACCTAGGACAGATGATTCCTACTTTTTCTAGAATCTCTGGTGAGTCGATGTGCCCGTTAATAATTTTGAAAGCAAAAATTAAGTCCGATATTTGTCTTCTCTGGGAAAGCTTGCTGATCTGGAAGTTACTGTAGGGTTGCTGAGCTGTAGACAAAAACGTACGATTTGCCAGATGCTTGCACAGTTTGTATTGTATTCTTTTTAGTCTATTAGTAGCTTGTGTCGTACTTGGTAATTTAAACAAGTATTTATTTCCAATAATAAAAATTATTAACAGTAAACAAACCAATTATTAAATCCAAACAGTCCAAAATAAGTTCAATGCATACAAAGTAGGCAAAGAGATGGAGGGTTAATTTATTTGATTTAGTATCTGTTTATGACCGTTCCGGACCTTAAGGTACATTATAACCATATTTATCCTAATACGCGTGTTTATTCAAACTAAAATAAAGTGTTGAAATGCACACATTAAACGCTCCTCAGGTTGATTTAGTGACATGAAGATCATAACTAAACCTCTACTGGCACTTTAGTTAAACAGCATAAAGTCTTTCTTTGTATCGTATCATTGTTGCTCAAAAATAGCATAGGTGGATGATGGAAACAATGCATGTTACACTCGAGTGAGCACTTACACTACTCATAGGGTGTGAGAAAATACTGAGCTCTCATATACATCATCGCACTTTATTAAATATCCTTTAACGTTTTTTCTCAAAACTATCCCTGGTTTGTAATATAATATTACATTGATAGAAGAATTTATTAAATTCATTTGTTTAGAAACAATTGTTCCATTTTTTTCATACAAATAAATATTTTTTAACGTTTAACAACTACAGTCGAATCGCGTTATGAGTCCGGCTTGTTTTTTTTTTTTTTATTTTTTTTTTAACCAGACTAGCGTTAATATGAGTTACTAATTCGCTCAAATTCAGGCACAGAAGGATCTAACGTTGAAAATTGTAAATGATCTCTTTGAGAGTTTTAAAACCTGATTCACACAAATTCGCTCTAATTCAGGGACAGAAGGATCTAACGTTGAAAATTATAAGTGAACTCTTTAAAAGTTTTAAAACCTGATTCATACTAATTCGCCGTAATTCGCGCAAATTCAGGCACACAGACTAAAATATATTATTCATACTAATTCGCCGTAATCCACGCAAATTCAAGCACACAGGCTAAAAGATTTAATTCATACTAATTCGCCGTAATTCGCGCAAATTCAGGCACACAGACTCAAAGATCTAATTCATCAGAATTCGCCGTAATTCGCACAAATTCAGACACACAAACTAAAAGATCTAATTCATTGTAATTCGCCGTAATTCGCGCAAATTCAGGCACAAAAGGATCTAACATTGAAAATTGTAAATTAACTTTCTGAGAGTTTTAAAACCTGATTCACACAAATTCGCTAAAATTTGCTCAAATTCAGGCACAGAAGGATCTGACGTTGAAAATTATAAATTAACTCTTTGAACACTTATAGAAAATTACTACAAAATTTGGCGTCTGTAGGAGCTATAGTTTGAAAAATAAAAATTTCCATTGTTAATGCCCACCCCCACAACCCCCTTTTAGGGTGATCTATTATAAAATTCGTTTATAAAGTATTTCTATGTCTCTTACAGAAGATTCCTATCAAATTTGGAGTCGATAGGAGCTATATTTTAAAATCGGGAATTTTTCATTGTTAACGCCCACGAAAACCCCTTTGGGGTAGGAATTTCTTAAAATCCGATCTTAACTGACCTCTACATAGCAAAAGTAATATTCCTACCAAATTTCAATTTTTTAGGTCTGATGGTTCCCGAGATATCGTGATGAGTGACTATATAGATAGGAATCTCTTATAATAATGTAGATTAGCTGTTAATAAATTGCAGTTACTAAATGATTTAATAAATGTTTATAAATATTTATTAAATTGTCAAATATTAAAAAATCATACGTTAAATGTAATAAAATTTATTATATATTAACAAATCTTTCTATAAGTGTATTTATCATGAAGGAGGACAATAAGCCTTACTTGAAATACTTGAAATGATAAAACGTTATTTCAGTATAACATTAAAATACAGCAACCTTTGTGTTTTATTAACTAAAATTTCTGCATGACCGGACACAGTATAAGAGAACAAAACTAGTATAGTTAATAATAACAACCAACGAGACCAAATACTTTGTGTATTTTTCCACGCTCGCGGGTTTGTTTAATTTTATGGATAGTGTCCAGTGTTACATACTGTAGTCCAGTGGTATGAGAGTGGAGCCCTTAATTTGATAAATCGCACCGATTGTAGACCCTCGCGGCATTAATCACTGCGTCATATACACATATGAATGTATACATTACATATGCACATATGACCGGTATTAAGGCACGCGATATATAAATGTAGGGGTAGACATTTATAAAATGGTGGAGAAGATTAAAGTCGTTGGTGAGTGTGTGAGTGGAATATGGATACATAATATGAGAGCCTTTGGAGTGGTCATTTATAAACCGTCCAGGCCATCACCATTCACCTCTATCTTGTTCAACCTAGGTTTACACACTCTGGCACCTTTCGCTTCACTGAGCACGGGGGATTGAATTAATGGCGGATTAATTCGACGATCGTGGACCTCTGGGTCCTCTGCCTGCCTTCTGCGTGTATGTATGGACGATGCAACCCCTAGCGCTCTGTCTACATCACGACAAGTCGTTAGAATCGATATCTGTCAAGGTTGACTTCTACGCTCTTCAGGAGATGTCCTGTTTTCATTTATAAATGTTTTTTATTATTTAGCTTTTTCAAGACCATTACTCATCTTTTTTACGAGACTTATTTTGTTAGTGGAAATTTTTTTTTTTTTTTAATAAAAATTTTGTTGTTATTTTAATACAAATGGAAAAATATTTTATTTTTAATTAAAAGGATTCTATTTTTACACAGTAAAAAATTTTCGTCAAATTTAACACAAATATTTTTGTTACTGACTGTTTTTACACAAACTAATATTAATTCCACACTGATAGAAGGATTTGTTTATAGTTAAAAATATTTGTTAATATTTAACAAATCATTTATTAAAGACCACTTTTTAGTCCTTAACAAATATTTCTTAGTATTTAAAAAGATTTATTAATAGTTAATAAATGAATATCAGATTTATTAAATACAAACAAATCATTTTAAATACCAAGAAATATTTTTTTAATACTAAAAAGTGGTCTCTAATAAATGATTTGTTAAACATTAACAAATATTTTTAACCATAAAAAAATCCTTCTATCAGTGCACATTCTAGTGTGTTAAATCAACCCATAAAAATGTGAAATTCTACACACTAGAGTGTAATATTTTACACAAAAAATTTTACACTTTACACAATGATGAAAAATTTTTACTGTGTAAGTTTGGTTATGAAAAATATGTTTAAATTTGAAGACTTATTAATATTTGCAAAATGCTTCGAGTTTTAAATTAATTATAAACTTGTTTTGTTTTAAATAATTTTGATTAGTCTACACTGATAGAATAGGTTCAAGGTTCAAGGTTCATTTGCAGTGACTGTTAATTTAATTTATTAGTTGAATATATTGTGATAAGTAATAAGTTATCGGAATACATTAAAAAGACCCCATTTAACACAAAATAAAATTTGTTTTCGTTTATTTATCTTTTCTCGTGCATATACGGTAGTGATTTTATGTCCAATATTTATTGATTTAATTAAGAAAATAAGATAATTTTGTGACGACCATATTTTTATTTTACAAATCATTTTTATTTGTAATATAAGTTCTATTATTATTTTATTTCTATTATAATACTATTCTTATTTGTCATATACAATTATTGTTGGCAATATAAATTCGTTCTGCCGCATTTGTTTATTAAATTATCAATGCTAAATCGTAAAAAAAATTACTAAGCAGACTGCCAACAATTTGTTATAGTCTTAGAACGATCCTGTAGAGTTGTAAGAGGTAAATAACGTTTAGCTCTCAGAGCTCAACGATGTAGAGTTGCAGGAGCCAAACGGTATTGTTACTATAAGAATACGTTAACCTACTGGAACTTTTTACAACTAATTAACTACTATAGAGTTCCTATAGCAAAATTTTTTTCTCCGTGTATAGAGAAAAAGTTACTGAGCGGAGTTGTAATTTAGATCGACAACCCCGAGTGTGACGTAACTGAGGACCGAAATAGAGTAAGTACGGGTTAAGGGTGGCTGGTGGATAGGATAGGAGGATGTAAACTAACGTTAAATGTACATCATGAATGTCGATTCTCAGTATCTCGATAGCCAGCTCGTGAGCAGAACACATCGACATACAGTACACTACACATAGGTTCGTGAGGATAGACGTCGTAGTTGTGATTTGTGGCCGTCAATACTGGGGGTTCTGCGTGACGTATCTCACCGATCATAATTACATCCTGTTACTGGAAATCCCTCCTCCAAAGGGTGTCACACCTTCCGCCTCCTGGCGCCCTCTCAATACAGAGCATCTCTCAGTGTAGGAGGTACAATCCTCAGTTGATCACCCGATTACACTCTCAAGGGAGGCAGATCGCACCACCGTACATACCGCTGTACCGCTTCCATGTACATCCACGCATTTCTCCAACGACGCCACTTTAGATCCTGTATGAGGAGAACCCAGAACCGCAGGCTCTTCACCCACTGCAATATATCTTATCTCACATCTATGCGTTACGTTTTGATTTACTGCTTATCCATGTTAACATATTATTAATGTCTTATCTAGTCATGTCTTCGAATTGTTATTCAATATTTCCCTTTTTGCATGCCTAAAATGGGAAGTGGTTGGGCTAGTGTTCTACATAGAAAAAAAATTAGGAAAACGGTTGACCCTAAAGACCATCCCTGCAACTTCCCGCTAATTACAAACGTAAGCGCTTAAAATTGCATTTATTACATTTTTGAGCTCTACAAACTCAAAAATATGATTCTCATGTCATTTCAAGCTCTCCGAGCTTAAAAATCTGATAGAAATTTAATAAATCACTATTTTTTGAATTTACAAACCGCAATGACTTTTGAATGAATGAACTAATTTTTACGCGATTGACGGCATTCGACGTAGTTTTTTAAGCCTCATAAAGAATCTTTAAGCTTGAATTGATCGAACTATAAATTTCGAAGTAGCCCCAAAATAACACTTTTTAACTTCCCGCTAAGAAAATCGAAGATTTTCAAAAATCGGGAAGTTATTGGTTTTACCCTGTTTTTCGAAAATCGAGTTTTCATCAGATCTCGACGTTTTGAGGTCCTAGGAAGCTTCCCTGACGACTCCCGCGAGGTTGTCACTATGTCTGTATGTATGTGCGTGTGTGTGTGTGTGTGTGTGTGTGTGTGTGTGTGTGTGTGTGTGTGGGTGTGGGTGTGGGTGTGAAAGTATGTGAACCGCTTATAACTTTTGAACAGTTGATTCGATTTTATCGCGGTTGGTGCCATTTGAAAAGGTTTGGCCAAGCTTAGATTTTGAGTATAATTTGGACCGATTCGGATCAGTAGATTTTGAGAAATCTTAAAAAAACTAAGAAAAAAAATTTTTTCAAATGTGGTTTTTTTTGGATAACTTTTAAACGGCTCCACCGATCGATTCCAAAAACTAATCAACTCTAGACAATAAAAAACCACGTCGATCGCCACTAAACTGGTCAAAATCGGTTGATTCGTTCGAGAGATATCGTGAACGAAAGAAAACCGAAAAAAGTGATTTTTCGGGATTACTCCGAAATTTTTGATTCGATCAATTAAAGCCTGAAAATTACTTATGGGGATGATAAAAATGCGTTGAATGCCGCCAACCGCGTGAAAATCGGTTGATCCATTCAAAAGTTATTGCGGTTTCAAAATTCCAAAAATAGTGTTCGATGAAACTTCTATCAGACTTTTGAGCTGGGAGAGCTCAAATGCATAGAAATATTATCTCTTTGAACTCAGTGAGCTCAAATTATCACATAAATTATATTTTGAGCTAGAAAATCTCAAAAATGTCATAAGTGCAATTTTAAGCGCCTAGGTATGGAATTAGCGGGAAGTTGCAGGGATGGCCTTTAGGGTCAACCGTTTTTCTAATTTTTTTTTTACAGTTTTTTTCAGATTTTTCGAAATCTATCGGTCTGAATCGATCCAAATTGTATCCAAAATCCAAGTTTGGACAAGCCCTTTCGAGTGGCGCCAACAGCGATCGAATCGGTCGAGCCATTCAAAAGTTATGCGAGGTTTACATACATACATACACACACACACACACACACACACACACACACACACACACACACACACACACACACACACACACACACACACACACTCACACACACACACACACACACACATACATACAGACATAGTGACACCCTCGCGGGGATAGTCAGGGAAGCTTCCTGTGACTCTCAAACGTCAAGATCTGATGAAAACTCGATTTTTGTAAAACGGGGTAAAACCAATAACTTTCCGACTTGAAAATCTGAGATTTTCTTAGCGGAAAGTTAAAAATGCAAAAGGGTTGATAGAATCTAAAAAATAAGTAGCCTATAACCATATACGGAAAATTTCGTGTCGAACGGTCGCAATTTCATTTCGATAAATTCAATAAATTCTCGATAAATTCAATAGTTTCGACGTGATTGAGCATCAAAGGAACACTATTTTCATCATATATAATACTAGCTATTACTCGCCCGATCCGCTGGGCGCTTTATAGAACTACATTTTTAGATCTAGACTTGAAATTTAATTAGAGTATTGTTGTGACTTGCACAGATTCTCAATTTCATCGAATTGGCATGCACTTTTTATCCATATAATTATTCTAGCTAATATTCATGGTAACTTTCAATGTGAAATCATTATAAAATTCCCGTGTCTTTCTGACAAAAATAAATAATAATTGATTTGAAAAAAAAAAAATTTGTATTGAGCATTGAAAGTTTTAGTTAGAGAAATTGCAGGGATCGTCAGTGAAGAAAACTGCCTAGTATATACATAAACATAACCAATAGAATTAAAAAATTTATTTTAAACAAATGACAATCGAATAGAATAAATTTAGTCACAATAAAAATTCATTATTTCTAAGTCAAAAAAATTAGGAAAACGGTTGACCCTGAGGGCCATCCCTGCAACTTCCTGCTACTTTCGTAATTAAGCGCTCAAAATTGCACTTATTACGTTTTTGAGCTCTTCGAGCTCAAAAATATAATTTTCGTGTAGTTTTGAGCTCTCCGAGCTCAAAAGTCTGATAGAAGTTTAATAAAACATTATTTTTTGAATTTTCAAACCGCAATAACTTATGAATGAATGTACCGATTTTCACGCGGTTGGCGCCATTCGACGCAGTTTTTCAAATTCTATGATATATTTTCAAACTCAAATTGATCAAACCGGAAATTTCGGTGTAGTTCGAAAAAAACACTTTTTTTCGATTTCTTTCGGCTTGGTGGCGATCGACGTGGTTTTTCGATGTTTAGAAGTGATTAGTTTTTGGAATTGATCGGTCAAGCCGTTTAAAAGTTATTCAAAAAGAACCACATTAAAAAAAAATTTTTTTCGCAGTTTTTTTAAGATTTCTCAAAATCTATCAGTCAGAATCGGTCTAACTTATATTTAAAATCTAAGTTTAGTTGAACCCTTTCGAATGGCACCAACCGCAATCAAATCGGTCAAGCCGTTCAAAAGTTATGAGAGGTTTACATACATACACACACACACACACACACACACACACACACACACACACACACACACACACACACACACACACACAAATACATACATACATACAGACATCATCGCGGGAATAGTCAGGGAAGCTTCCTAGGACCTCAAAACGTCGAGATCTGATGAAAACTCAATTTTCGAAAAACGGGGTAAAAACAATAACTTCTCGATTTTTGAAAATTTTCAATTTTCTTAGCAGGAAGTTAAAAATATGATGGTTAAACTTAAAAACAAATAATTTATATTACCATCGGAAATTTTTAAACTGCGTCATTTTCTATAAAGAATAACAATAAAATATAAGTAAAAAAAAAATAACCAGCTTTAAAGTAGACAAAGCAATATAAAACGTCAAGTATTTTGTTAATGTTATTTTTATTAAGATAATTCATTTAATTATGATCGATATGATGATAAATAACTGAAAAAAAATTATGACATCAACAACTACGTATTTTTTTCTTATATTTGTAAAATAAATAATTATTACATCGGCTTCACTTTGTTCATAGTTTTTACCTTTCAAAAGTGGGATTTTCAGAAGTGGGTGTGGTCTCGTCAATGACATTTTTATCAAGTGGTATAAAAGTATGTAACTTGGTACTTAAAAAATTCAGTAATTCATTTAAACTCAAGCAAGCTTACACGATCTAAAAGTGCAATACCATTTTTTTGTGTCAAAGAACATTCAATATATTTTATCAATTTTATACCTGTAATTTGATGTTTTTTTCTATAATAATTTTTTAAAGTTTTTAAAATTCATTTTTTGAAATTAGTATTTTATTAAAACGAAAAAAAAAATTATTCTCAAATTTTCGGTCTAAGGTAAAAGCCCCTATATATGATCATGTACCAGTATATGATCACTCCATGTATTTGTATATCTATATTCACAAATACAGGTATACAAATACATGGAGTGATCATATACTGGTACATGATCATATATTGGGGCTTTTACCTTATTTAATCTTAAAAAAAATCTGACTTCATCAGATTTTATAGAAATGTGATCAATTACTTAATAGTATATTACATACCTAGGCCAGTAAAATAAGAAAAGTCTCAGATCACATGTAATTGTTGGCCGAGGCGAAGCCGAGGCTGACAAACATGTGATCTGAGGCTTTCTTATTTACTGGCCAAGGTGTGTATACTATTTTTCTGCTCGACGTAGCCGGAATGTGGCAACTTTGTTTAGCGCAGCGGCCAGAAAGTTGCCACTTTCCGGCCGGAGGGCAGAAAAAAAATTTTCTTGCTCTCCTAGCCGAAAGTACGCTCTTCCTGGCAGCAATTTACTCCAGGAAGAGCAACTTTTATGGCCTGCTCTAACGCATGCGCGCTACGCATATTTTCTGGCTCGGCAGCACAGAACCTCGCTTTCTTTCGTATTTTCGTGGCGCGACCGGCCTATACAGCGAGTTTCAACTGTATATATAACAGTCACAACATCGTCTGTATGTAACATGTCAGCGCATAAACTAACCAAAAAATGTCAAAAAAATAAAAATAATTTTTAACTAGATCATTGTTAATGAACTATTTAATAATAATGCTGCACAAATAATTTATATAAAAAGTTTAAAAAATAAAACATAATAGTTTTGTGAAATTTATTTGCTTTTTTTTATATTTTGATAGTTAGTAAAGCAATGTTTATAAAACGATCCATGTACTCAACAAACTTGTAATAATTTAATTTCAATCTTTCTTAGCCGTCTAATTAAAAACTAATTTTTAATCAATTTAAAAAAATTAATTCTGTTATTAAATCGAGTTTAAATATTTGTGACAAGTTCTGTGCATGTTATCTCTCTTAATCAGAGCGTTTGTTAGTAAACTTTCAAATAACTTATTTTTTTTTTTATTTATTAATTTTTACTTTTTTATTATCCCCGCCCCGACCAGTAAAACCTCGGCTTCGCCTCGGCTTTGCAAAAGTCGGGCGGCGCCCCGCTCACCCCTGACAAAACCTCGGCTTCGCCTCGGTTTTGCAAAACCCCTTCCACGGAGTTACGTACTTTCGGCCATCATATCCCATACGCCAGGAAATCCAACTTTCTGGCCTTGGATCGTAATATACTATTTTATGAAAAATTCCAAAAGCTTACAGTTCGAAAAATCACAGCCAAAAAATGCAAAAGCTTGTAACGGGTTTGATACCGCTCAATTGGCCCCTTAAACTAAATTAATTAAAATAATAAACTAAACAAAATGAAATCTAATTAATAAACAAAAGGGCGCCACCAGGATTTTTAATCACGGTTCCTGGAACCGGAACCAGAGCTGAGAGCTTATCTTACAGGGAGAGAGAATGGAGGAAGGTGATCTGAAATAAATAAATCTTTAATTAACAATATATGGCCAAATTTATTAACAACAAAGTGATTTAACAAAATTTCGTGCGCACTCACACTCACACTCACACTCACACTATAATCAACTTAAAACTACAGCCTAACCGTCGGCTGACCAGATCCAAATCCTTATATCTAACTTAAAACTACAGCCTAACTGTCGGCTGACCAGATCCAAAATTCACTCTGCACAAAGACCGCAGTGTGACAGAGGTCGTTATAGCCTAACTGGCGGCTATCCAGAGCCAAATCACCCACACGTAACCACTATCTTATACCTAACTTTTGACTATCAACGAACACCTCGGACAAAGACCGCAGTGCACGAGAGATCGCTAATAGCGCACGGCTACAGGAGTAACAGCCTAGTGACTGCAACGTAAGCCAAGAAACCCCTGTAGATCACCCACGTAACCCATACTCACACACACACATAACCCACGCGTCTTCACACACACACACTGATAGAAAATTTATGTTGACTCAAGAGATATTTTCTTGATCTAAGAATTTATTTTGGAAGACAAATGATTATTTTGCTTTAAGAATTTCTTGTCTTGATTTAGATTTTCTTGGCTTAAGAGCTATATTATCTTCAATCGATACATTTAAGTTTTTCAATCAAAATAACATTATCGTTTAAAAAACTTAAAATAATTCATCAAAGTATATTTCAAAAACTAAATAGTCTTTAATTGTTATACCAAATAAAAATTATTTCTTGGAAATAAGTAAATTAAATAATGACTCAAAAAAAAGGCATTCTTAACACAAGTCGGTAACATCTTGAATCAATGTTATCGCCTATCTTGAACCAAGAGACAAAAATTCTTGAAAGAAATATATCTATATCTAGTTTCAAGAGTTCAAGTTTTGAAGAAAAAAAGTTTCTTGAATCAAGATTGATTTTCTATCAGTGCACACACACGGATTTTACTTTACTTTTATTTTTGACTTATAAAAGTTATTACAAAAATTTAATTCCAAAATAATTACATTGAACTTTTACTTAAATAATTCAGTCATTAGCTAACAATTAAGTTATAAAATACTTTCACGACCAACAATTTAATTCCCAAAAATCTAAACTAAAAACCGACGCCTAAATTTATTCCAGAAGATTCGAACTAAAACCTGACGCATGAATTTATTCCAAATCAATCACGAGTTTAATACTCAACATTACATAAATTTTTAGGAACATTCCACGCCTAAATTTATTCCCAAATTAACTCGTAATTTTATCATTAATTATAAAATTAATTCTTGTAAAATTTCATCAAATAATTTTAACTAAAATTACCCGGACTTAATAATCCACGTTGTTAATTAAATTCTAAAGAATTTTTCCAAGATAATGAAATTAAAATTATTAAAATAAACTTCCAGAACTTAAGTTCAATATACAAAATAACCGCGTGGAATTTTCCGATTAAATAAATAATTAATAAACAATTTATCTCAATATAAAATAAATTAACGAAAAATTATCCACTGGTAAAATCAGTCTCAGTTGCTCCGAAATCTCAATAAATTAACTCTCAATAAGTGATATAATGTTAAATAATTATTTCCTTGTAACAAATAATATTAATTAATAATAATTCAATTTATCTTAATTATAAATTATCACGTGAAATAATCAGTAAAGAATTTGCGCGCTCAAAATGGACGCCGATGTTCGTTAGTGCGTAGTAGACTTTGACCTTGGGTACAAGTTAACTGCGTTGTAAAATCCGACCGACGCTTGCCTGATCCGTGAGAAGACACAGGAACTTTCTCGAAGAATTTGTTACTCGGTTTTATTTTATTAAATAAAATAGTTGCAGCTAAACCGATTTTCCAGATGTTCAGAATTATTTATAATTAATCGAGTAAATTGAAAAATAAATTCTCACGACAGTTAACACCGCAAGGTCCTTGAGCAGTCCTCGGGTATAAACCCCCTTGAAGGACGCTCAACGGCAACTAACGAATCAAAATCAATTACAATTAAATTAATTTTGAATTATTATTAATTATATTGAGAATAATTAATCAGAGGAGAAGTAAACCGAGTATAAACCCCGCGGTCCACTCCTAACCCACAGAGTAATTATTGATACCTTGTTGAATATACGACGATCTAACTCACTAACTCACTACTGGAGATTGAAGTCCTAGATGTTGTTGGCTTCTTACGTCTGGTAACTACTCCGGGGATCGGTCCCTCTTGAATTCTGTGGCACACTGTCTGGCGGTTACACTACTTCTCCCTGACACAATGCACGGCTCACCTATATAATAACCCCAAACTACTCTCTCCTACTCTCTCTTTAGGCCCGAAGATCGAGGCGCACCAGTGCTAGTCGAATAGTTATCGATCTCTGGCGACTTATCGATGTAGGGTAATTTTACCCTGTTACAAGCTCACACAATTGATCTTTCTTGGATTATTCTTCATCTTTTTTATGACCATGCCGATTCAGGTCGATGGCTGCCTCGGCTATAACTCTTTGGTAAGTTCTAATACATCATAATTATACAATCTAGTAAACTAATATATGAGATTATTTTTTCATACTTTACAATTATAGTTTTTTTAGTGTTCAACAATGTATGATAATTGAGGAGCTGAGTTTCAAAAGGGTATCTTTTCATTTTTGATTAATCGAGACAAAAAACTAATTATCTTCAATTATAAATATTTTTATTGAACTATTTTTAATTTAGCTATAAAGTGCTATTGGCCATGAAGCTGCAATTCGATTTTCATTTATAAATCTTTATAATTCTCGAAGTAATTAATATTTAAAAGTTCGGAAAACTGGTATTTTAAAATATGAAAAGATACCCTTTTGAAAATCAGCTCCTCAATTGCTGCTCGACTATGGAATGTCGCGGATTTTTCCGGGGATATTGCAAAAGTATTTCCGACATTAATTGTAATTAACATTAAAGGTTTTGATTTAATAAAGAAAAATAAGTTGAAGTATTTGTTTTTTCATGAACTTAACATTTTTTTTCGACATTTGACAACATTTTTTATGAAATTTTTAACTTTTAAAATATCATTTTACTAGTTTATACAATGATTAAAAATGATCAACAAAATTATTATTATTTATTAATAATAATAATAATAATAATCTTCGAGTCAAATATATATATATATATATATATATATATATATGTATATGTATATATGTACATATAGATATATTAAATACCTTAAATAATAATAATAATAATAATAATAATAATAATAATAATAATAATCTTTTTTGTCTTTTAAGGTTATCAGTGTAATTATTGGAGTTGATAAGTGCTTGTATGAATTGATGAAAAAAATATAATCAGAGTTAAGTATAATAACAGATAATTGATTTTTTTACTCAAAATTTATTGTAAAAAATAATTATTTTAACAAATACCCTATGGAATAAATATATAAATTTAGTATATAAAAAATGTACATCCACACATATATCTGTATACACAAAAAAAATTTTTTTGAATCAAGTATATAATTTTGAAGAACTTAATTTTCTTGATTTGAATAGAAAAATTCTTGTACAATAAATTTTTCTTGATTTAAGGAAATTTTACTTCTTTCAAGAATTTTTTGTCTTGATTCAAGACAATTTCCCTCTTCAAAATTATTTTCTTGATTCAACAAATTTTCTCTTCAATCAAGTTAATTTTTTTTTCAGTGTAGGAACAATTTTTTATATACATCATACAAGTTATCATTTTTTTTATTAATTAAAAAAAAACTGTATTTGAAAAACAATTAACATCAAAACTTGTTCTCTAAACTGGATATTTTTTATTTTTTTACAAACATCTCTCAGTTAGGCATTATTACCGACGCTTCATTTATTTTTCGTCTAAATGGCAGTTTAAATATCAAAAAAACTCACCACACAATCCAAAATATACAAAATTTAATTGAACTATGGACAATCAAGAAAAGGAATTCATAAGAGACCCACGTAGGATCTAATATATACACATCCTTTGACACAGAGTCGACGATAAAGGGAATGTACCTTCAGTGATGGAAGCCCTTTCTGTCTAACAGCAATTCCCTTTTACTCTTGCGGTGCATAACCGTGTCGCATCATCGCATGTGTTCTCTGTATATAATACTGTCGCGTAATCCCGTTCAGTAATTGCATTTCGCGATATGTCGATCTATAGAATGCACGTATGGAGGTATACATTTTAAGTGTAGGTACACATAGGGGTTTTCAGTCTGTGACTGCTTGGAGAGAGTCAAAGTATAGAATTCAGTGAATGCATCAAATGGAAGGAAGAACGGGCGAGAAGAGGACACCCCGTAATCACATGTATGCCCCTAGATATCTGTATACGGAGAAACGTAAAGCCGAAGCGTGTATTGGCTTCACCTATTAACTGCGATATAACGGGCGATCACGTAGCACTATAGACAACAACATCAAAGCCAAAGGCATAGTTGCACCCCAGGGAACTTCTGTGACGTATCCTAAAGCTCATGCTACTGCTACTGGACCTATCATGTGTATATTATATGCATACACTATAGACTATAGACTATAGAGTATCACCATCACCCCCTACCCTTCAATTGCACCCCCACAATTATTTAGGCCTCGGGACAATTGTCGGCTCTATAACAGCATCGGCTCACTTAGATCCTGGATGATCTTGCCAATAAACCATCCATGATGTCTCAAATGTCAGCTCATATGCATCATCATTATATTACCTTTATCCGTCTAATCACTTTCGGGCGCTATTAGTTGGAAGATTACTCTAGATTTTTATCTTATCTTCGGATAGTGTTTCTAAGTAGGTGTTTTCTGAGCTATCGGTCTCTTTGAGGATGAGCCAAGACCTTAGACTTGTAATGTTACTTCAAGGCTGAGAGAATTTCATCTTTCGTATGTTATTCTAAAGCACACGGAAAAAAAAATTTCGTTCTGGTAACCTTACTGTAGAGTTACCACAACTATACACAGTTTACTGTTCGTTGTAGAGATACAGTAACAAAATGTTATTTAGTTCTGATAACTCAATGTTGTTAAGCTCTCAGAGCTCTACGGGATTGTTCTCAGAGCCAAACGGTATGGTTGGGAGCGCTCTACGTTGTGCAGTAGTGGAGTGCGCTGACATATTTCATAACCTTCTAAAATGACAAACAGAATTATTTTGTTACTCATCCATATTATTAAAAATATATGAGGACAATTAAGTTTCTAGTTTATTTATTTAAAGAAATAGGCTTTTTTTTGTCAAATTGAATTTCGTTAGAACAGTTTTGTATTTATGGTTTTTCAAGGTTCATTTGCAGTGACTGTTAATTTAATTTATTAGTTGAATATATTGTGATAAGTAATAAGTTATCGGAATACATTAAAAAGACCCCATTTAACACAAAATAAAATTTGTTTTCGTTTATTTATCTTTTCTTGTGCATATACGGTAGTGATTTTATGTCCAATATTTATTGATTTAATTAAGAAAATAAGATAATTTTGTGATGACCATATTTTTATTTTACAAATCATTTTTATTTGTAATATAAGTTCTATTATAATACTATTCTTATTTGTCATATACAATTATTGTTGGCAATATAAATTCGTTCTGCCGCATTTATTTATTAAATTATCAATGCTAAATCGTAAAAAAAATTATTTAACAGACTGCCAAAAATTTGTTATAGTCTCAGAACGATCCTGTAGAGTTGTGAGAGGTAAATAACGTTTAGCTCTCAGAGCTCAACGATGTAGAGTTGCAGGAGCCAAACGGTATTGTTACCATAAGAATACGTTATATATATATATATATATACTAGCGGACCCGACAGACGTTGTCATGTACACACGTCTTAAATTGAGAAATTTACGAATGAGCTTGTATAGTTAAAAACATCATTAGTTAACAATATGCAATGGGCATTCTTCAATAATTAACATTTTCGTAAATATAAGCCCATTCTGATTTTATACTCATCAAGAGCTTTCATTTGAGTACCCACATGCATTTTTGATATATTTTATATATTTATATATTTCACAAATACCATATATATAAAATATATAAAAAATGTTATGTGGGTACTCAAATGAAAGAACTCGATGAGTGTAACATCGGAATGAGCTTATATCTTTCAAAACTTCAATAATTAAGAAATGACATTGTATCTTGTCAACTAATGATATTTTTAAAGATATAAGCTCATCTCGATGTTACACTCATCAAGACCTTTCATTTGGGTACCCACATCAATTTTTCATATATTTTATATATTTATATATATATATTTATATATATTATATATAAATATATATGAAAAATATATCAAAAATGCATGTGGGTACTCAAATGAAAGCTCTTCATGAGTGTAACATTGGAATGAGCTTATATCGTTAAAAACATCATTAGTTAACAAAATACATTATCATTCGTTAATTATTAACATTTTCTTAATTATGTCCATTATGATTTTATACTCATCGAGATCTTTCATTTGAGTACCCACATGAATTTTTTCATATATCTTATATATATGATATTTATAAAATATATGAAAAGTGCATGTGGGTAGTCAAGATCAACAATAATTTATAAATAAAAAATCTATTAAATAAACATTTTCTCGTGGACTGAATTGTGAATCTAAACCATTCTGGAATCCACCGGAAGACACACAAAAAATTTCATTAAAATCGGTCCAGTCGTTTAGGAGTTCAGTGACAAACACACGCACAGAAGAAATATATATATATATAAAGATTAATTTTGAGATTTTTTTTGTAGAACGAAAATTCATCTTTATTTTATTTATTTTAAAAACTCCGAACGCGGATGTTTTTCGGAGTGAAATTCGAAATCACTCCGCAAATAAAAACTCCGAATTCACTCCTTACGCGGAGTGATTGATTACTTCACTCCGGAACTCCGAGTGATGGGAGTGAAATGGGAGTGAAATTCAATCCCGATTCACTCCGGATTTTTTACAGTGTATACGGCGAAAAATTTTCAAACATCGAAATTAAAAATTCATAATCAAAAAATTGAAAACTGTTTCACATTCCCACTAAATATTTTTCTCCACGAAAATTTGCGACCTTACTCATTTATTGCTTCCGTAATCTCACTAATGACTACAACATCAACCTTTAATATAATAAAAATAACTATAAATTTCAAACAAAGTAAACTCATTGTTACTCAAGTTTACTGTTTAAAAAATCTTGTCTATTAACCGGAACTAAAATGACAAACATAGCCCAGTGCAATGACAATAAAAACTCATAACTATTAATCTAAAGTCAGAAATCATGTGGTTTCAAAACGAGCAGATAAATTACAAACCTCGAGTACAATACATTAGACCAATTATAAATTTTCCCTACTTCCATCTTCTATCCAAGAAACATTTTCCCACCGTGCGCAAACGTAATCCACCAAAAAAATCTAAAAGTAAGAATAAAAGCAGCATAATCTTACAATGGCTCTTTATTCGGTATCATCGAGCAACACTTAATAAAATATTCTACAATATGAAAATTGAATTCACTGTAATCAGTAGCTGAAGTTTTGCGGTTAGGAGACTATTGTGATTTGCCGTAAGCCCTTATTGCATCCTGTTTATTGTCAGGTACATTTACATGCACAGAAGAATCTACTACACTTGCACTGAGGATTCTCGGAACCGGAAGGATATTTATATCTTTAAAAATGTTAAAAAGTATTTTTACTGTGTCGTCGAAAACTTCAGTGACTTGACATTTAATACAATGCGGTCTATTTTATCTTCTCGTTAATAAAAAAAAACGCAATATGGTGTGTACACGGCCCGCTGAGCCCTGAAGGACAAGTACATGCGTGTTTACATGAAGTACAATTGCACAATAACGTATTTTATAAAATTATAACCCTACACTTTTTATATTTTTTGAAAATGAATGAATTATTCGAGCGAGTAAATTTCTCTGTGGTTTTCATTTATTAATTTTATTTCTGTGAATCTATTTACCTTTACCTCGGTTCGAGTAAGTGGTCACGAAGAGGTTAAATATTTATTGGAAAACGATATTCAGGTCATTACTGCTATATTACACAAATTGGTGGTATGTTGGCTGCAATGTCACGCGCCAGAGAACACGTAACTCGTGACATCTGGTGTCTATACAGCGAGAGACATTTCTCACCGTAAAGTTTGGGGACGACAAAGTGTTTAAAGGACCGTGAAAGGACTTATTCACATATCTTTTGTCGTGTATCGTGCATCGTATAGGTATAAGATACTTTTCTTTTCAGCGATACAATTTGACGAACACATGTTACACTGACAGTAATACACTTGACCAAATGGGCGTTATCTTCTTTCAACGCTTCCGATTGATTCACTTGTTCTTTCGTAAATTCCATGTTATTATTTATCATTTATTATGTATTCCGCATAATGTAGTACAATAAGAGTTTTTGTAACAGTGAGACGTTTTGTTACGACTCGACCGTAAAATCGGATTCTTTGTTCGTCAATTTTCTGCGACATATGTGTTACTAATTATTAAAATGTTTTGTTAAACTTGTACCGTTTTGTTGATGTTTTTTCAAACTACTTCCGGATTTTTATTATAATTTATTTTCAACAAAGTTAATTTTATTGTGGATCCGATTTCACTGTAGTAATTCTCATTTGTATTGTAATTAAATTTTATTTAGGAAAAAAATAGAAAGAAACTATTATGTTCTATAAAAATTTAGATATTGACAATTTTTGTTTTCTTTATTCTTTTTCTATTTTTCAAGTAGAATTTGAAAAAAAATGTCAATGTAATAAAATACCACATTGCCTGTAACTCGTTGATCGAAATTTACAAATTGATGAAAAATATTTCAAGCGATAATATTATGTCATTTATTTTTTTTTAATCTGTTGAATTGTTCATGATAATTGAAGAAAAAATAGCATAAAAATTTTATAAATTACTTTATTATGAATATTATTAAAAAAATAAGTAAATATTTTTTTAACATAACAAAATTATTGTTAATTTTGAAGAATTTTTTTTTTTTTTTTTTTTCGATGAGGAATTGAATTGTATCACTAAAAAAAAATTAAAATCAAAAATGAAAAATTCTTGAATCAAGTAGTTTTTATTTTCAGTTCACGTCTTGAGATTAATGGTTGTAACTTGTCATTGTTGCGAGACGTTAAAGTAAAGTATTTGATGATTTTTTAATTTAATAATGTCTCATTTATATCACTTAATTTATTAAGTAGAAAAAAAAACACTCATTGAAATGACAAGATGGCTTCCTCATTCATCAGAATCCTCTTCTTCACCCTCGAGTGCTTACGCACAATACTGAGGATCGGAAAGTACGGCCCCAGGTGTTGCGGCTCGACCGTCCTCGCTTAATTTGAAACGCCTCGACAGTATTTGTCGCGAATATAAGCTCTACCTTCCTCAAAAGCCGAGACTTTGCACATTTACAAATATATATTTTAAAAATATATATATCCACATTCACCATTGCACATCTACACGTACATATTTATGCAAATGAAAGAAAAAGTATTATCGAAGCAGCATAAGAGAGCTGTTACGCTAATACGTCTCAACCATCTCAACATTTTTTTAAAAATATACATATATTAATATAAACCCGCATAAAACATTTTCCAAGTAAAGTGAAAAATAGTGACACCAAACTTTTGAATATTCACGAGTAGAGTACACTCTCAGACTGATTACTTATGCCTTTTTTACTTTTAATTTATTTTACGGGTAAATAAATAAGTCACCGCGGCAATCAATCTGATTTTCAATCAACGAATTCAATTAGTCCCCTTTTGTTGCTTATTTTAGCACTTCTTTTATTTTATCGATACTTTTTCAGCTTTTTATGTTCGGAGGTCTATTCACCGGCACGATCAACTGCTGATCGCATCTGGTGTGAATCGAACTGAGATTTATTATTGTACTAATAAAAATGTCCTACAAAATAGATTTGGTTCAATGAAAAAACGTGAGTTACGCCTTAAGAATTACTCATCGTCTAATTATAATGAAAAAAAAAAAAAATTAACTTGGTTTAAGAGGAAAATTCTTGAAACAAGATTATCATTTTTATCGAAGAGTCAAAAATTTATTTTTGTTAATGTTTTGTTGAATTTAAGTTGATGAGTATTCATTTTTGACTTCTTGTTGGGTAAAATCTACCAAAAAGTCAACATTTTTTTTTCTGACATATGGATAAGAGTTCTACCATCTTCCGGAAAATAAATGTGTGAAAATATTGTGTTGTTAACTTTTTATGATTTATTTTCTTGTGATGCATTATTAAAATTTTTCGAAAGTGAATTTTTCATTTTACACAACATAAAATTTACATTCCTTCCGATCTAAAATTTCATTCAATAAAAAATAAACGTAAAAATCTCACAGATTTTTCTGTAATTTTAACAAGAATTTTTTTGAGTTGCTGATTTTTTCTTTTCAATCAAATTAATTTTTCTATCAGTGTACATATTAAAAATGTATTCTGTTCACGACTTTTTTTCTTTTTCAATCAAAATTACAGTATCAAAATAAATACAGAAATAAATTATGAATTTTAATGGATTTTCTAAATAAATTACAAGTTTATATAAAAATATAAAATAAATAATACTTGAGTTAGAGCTGAGTCTTCTAACTACTACCTTCAATTGTAATAATATATTATACTATATAAGTTTCAAATAATATATCACACTTAATAATATAATACAATTTTGTTTAGAACCTAAGTTACCTAAGTTCATAACTAACGATTCATTAAAGTTAGAAAAGTTTAAACTTATTAGAAACTTTCATGATTACAGAAAATTATAGACATGAATAAATAATGACAATTGCTTCTGAATAAATACAATTCCTGTATTTCAGGATAAGTAGCGATTTATTGAAACATTTAAGCATCGATCAACATCGATAATTCATAAATATATACTTAGAAAAAGTAAAACTCACCGCTTACTCCGTAATTTCATCCACTGTAATTATGTAGTAACAGAAGCGCTTGAATATTTTTATTACTAAAAGTTTCGATACTCGTGTCACTGACCAATAGTGATTTTATGTACATTGACATGCAACTTATATTTACAAAATTATTATATTTTTTTCTATTTAGAATAATACAACACAACAAGTAAAATTAGTAAAATTTTTTCTGTGTTGAGCAGAATAGAAATGAAATAAAATAGAGTAATTTATTTAATTTTTGACAAAAATCAATCTTCATAAGATAATAAACGCCGTATAAATTTATATACAGCATATTAATACGAACTACAATTGTAATGCGTGCAGCACGCGTTAGAATCGCGACATGAGGATTCCCAACCCCAGTGCAATGTTGTAAAAATAACGATGATACATATCTACGTTAATAATAAATAAAGCACGTACTGTGTCCTGTGTATGTACTTTAACCGTTTAGTGAGCAAGTATTTTTATAATATAATTAGCCGAAACTTAGGGGGCACGTGGATGCTTTCGCACGACATGTCATATGTCGCTTACGGTTTTGTCAACTTTCATGTCTAAAAAAACTGCCACTGCTACTATTATTTATTGAAGAACGTCAGAGCATAGAAGCCAAGCCATACATGCAAATATTTTTTATCGAAACCTGTTATTACGACAGTTCAAATTTTTTAGACTCTTGACAAATGTTTATTGGTGTATATAATTTAGTTAAATGTTTTATTTACTCAATATGCGACAAAATTTTTTATTTATGGAAAATTTTACGGTTTCTGAACAGAAAAATTGCTTTATTATTTATCAACTGTTCATATTGATCGATCTTATAAAATTTTTTAGTAGTATACATTTACCATCAGTAATAATATTATTATTAAATGAAGATGACATGGTCTAAAAATATTTTCAAAATATAATTGCAATAATATTATGCATAATTTTTAGTTGCAATAAATATTTTACATTATTTATAACCCCAAAAATAATTAATTTAAATTACCGAGAGTGTGATTTAACAATCAGTTATCAACTGTAATTTTTTTTTTTTTTTTTCAGAGGAAGAGAGGCCAAAAGATTCATTTACTGTAGCAGCGCTTCCAAAAGGTAACTATTTTCTCTAATCAATTAAATGAAATCTACACTGAAAAAAAAATTAACTTGATTCGAGAGGAAAATTCTTGAACCAAGAAAATAATTTTGAAGAGGGGAATTTTCTTGAATCAAGACGAAAAATTCTTAAATCAAGTAAAATTTACTTAAACCAAGTAAAAATTTCTTAGTTTAAGAATTTTTTTACTCAAATCAAGAAGATAAAGTTCTTCAAAATTATATACTTGATTCAAGAACATTTTTTTTCTGTGTACTGGATTAATTAGAATAAACTCAATTTTTTATGCCATTAGAAATTTTCTGATAACTTTGTAAATTTAATAATGGGAAAATATTCATGTCAATACTAGTTTAATCATTGGTCAGGTATTCAATCCATAAAAACATTATTATTCCGATAAATGACAGCATATCAATTACTAGAAATTTTTCCTCATAAATAGTAAGAGCATTAATTTTAGGTGACTATTCTCTCATTGAAACTAATATTTTAGATTATTAGAATATTTTTTAATTAAATTGATTTTCATACACTGATAAAAAAATTGACTTGACCCAAGAGCCAAACTCTTGAACCAAAAATTCCATATTGAAGAAAATGTTTTTCTTGAATGAAGAGAATAAATTCTTGAAACAAGAAAATTTTCTTAGACCAAGAATAATTTCTTAGCTCAAGAATTTATTCTCTTGACTCAAGAAAATCATTTTCTTCAAAATGGTACCTATTCTTGGTTCAAGAGTTTGGCTCTTGAGTCAAGTCAATATTTTTATCAGTGTAGTTATTATAAATATATATTTATTTTTAATAAATTGTAAAAAAGGTAAACATTTGATGTTTTTTTCGGTTTTTACATCTAGAAAATCTAAAAAACTGTATACAGTTTTTTGAATTAGTACTTATAAGTACAAATTTTTTTAATTTTATTTTTTAAATATAAAAAAATAAATGTTCATTTTTGACAATTTTGAAACATCGATATTCAATTGGTGTTATTAATAATTAAGTGCAAAGAATCAGGCAATGATTTATCGACAAATAAAAACGACATTGTAAAGTAATGACAAACGAATAAAAAAACGAGGAACGTTAAACCGAAAAATAGCCCACGATATGGACGTGATATAAAGACGAATGCCGGAGGGCTTTATCGGGTAGCGATGGATTATGGACGTACTGAATTTTGGGGATACGTGTATTGTGAAATGGGGTAGCGGATTTGGGTGACTAAATGTGATAATAGAAGGAGGAAGTTTATCCCAAAAAAGTCGATTTCCTGGAGCATCGCGGATTAAATAAATTTTCTGATTCTCACCCGTTCGTTTATTGGGCAGGAAAAATCTCAAAAAATAGGAAAAGTGGAAGCAGCCTTTGGAAAGAGAAAATGGGTGACTGATGCAGATCTGGAGTTTTAACGATGATCCCAGTAATAACTCGAAGCTTAACTGTGTTATGAGTTGCGGCCATTGCTCCAATCACCAATCATTGGTTATGTCCATACTAATTAACTAATGTTCTTCCGTATGTAAATTACCTTTTAACCATGCGTGTATAGAAAATCCCTCGGGCATCTACCGAGTAAATTTAATTTTGATTCATGGACTTTGTCACAGCGTATATTCTATGTTATTTATCGCTTAATCATTAATTATATTTCCCTTTAATGTTGACGAATATTAAATTGCTATTTTTTTTTATTTTTAACATTTTTTTTCGAATGAAAATTATTGAGTGACTAAATAATTGAAAATATCAGTATATCAATTATTTAAATTGGTTTTTTGAAAATTGGATCGGTTTCGGGTTCATTAGTTTTTTTTATAAATTTAATTTTGATTAAAATTTTTAGATTGTGTGAAATTTCTTTAATGATTCAAATAATTTTAATAAAGATTAGTTGAACAAATGAAATTTCAATCAATTTTTTTTTCTTTGAAAATCTCAAATTTTACCGATGAATAATTTAAATTTTTAAACCGAAAACTGTATTGTTATGAATGAAGTAGAATAATTTTTGAACTAATAAATAGTTTTTATACAATTTAAACTGAATTCTTCGAAATTATAATTGAGGAGGTTATAATTGAGGATGGTTTTACTTGTATCACTGTAGAGTGTTTTACAAGGGAGGGTGGGGAATTATTGTCTCTCCACTTTTTTCTCCGCAATATAATCTCTCAACCCCGTCATTATAACTCTCAACCACTTTTTCGTCCCCACCCCCCTGCATGTCGGGATTTTTTTCTTTCATGCCCGACACACATGTGCTGCGACTGTGGCCGACTTACGCGTTATAATCAGTACCTGCATTTGCATTACGGTCTTAAATAGTATGGAGGTACTTCTATAATGACATTTTACCTCCATAACTATATGGGAAAACCACAGAAAACCCGACCGGTACAGAGGCTGGCAATAAAACGCACATATTCTTAGTTTATAATCATTGAAAAATATTGGTGCGCGCCGGAATCGAACCCTGGTCCCACTCTTTCGAAATGCAGGTACCGAGCCGATTAGGCTATTGCCAACCTTCTTCGAAATTATATTTTTTGGGTCAAAAATTCATCTCAAAAATCAATTTTTTTTTCAGTGTAGAATATTATTCTTTATAAAAACAAAATTGAAGTTTAAAAGTTTCTATTTTTTGTTCAAAATTTTTACAATTGACTCGTCATTTAACACCGCTGAATGTTATTTATATTTGGTATTTACCCGACTTAACCATAAAAACGTGAATGTGAATGTAAATGCAAAAGCATGGATTTTATATTTGAAGAGTATTTTTGTACCGTGGATAAAATAAATTAAACCGGTTGACTGGATTTCAAGGGATAGAGAGTGGAGGCGCATTTAGTGCTTTGTGTATCGTCGCGTCAGATCGAGGCGATTTCGCGAATGATAGCACGCGATCATCGATACCCGGTGTGGGGTCAGAGGCGACTCTACATAACATATAGCCACGAGGATGGATGGTAGAAATCCATCGCCCAGCCATTCGTCCATCTACCGTACTAATCTGTGGTTCAGTCGTAAACCGTTTAAACTCCGTTTCGTGATAAACCGCGTCGCCATTTATACTACACTCCTACTATACTATACTGCATATTTCTCCTTCCATTATCTACTATCGCTCCTGCCAATGCGGGGATTGTTTACTCGAAATTATTTTGTCAATTGCAATTAATATTTGCAATAAGTCATGCGAAATATCTGATAAATTTCGATACTCTACTGTGCCATTGCTAAGTAATTAATTGCAAATAAATAAATATTTAGATTGGATAAAACAAATAATCAAAAAATTTTTACTCTTTTAAATTTCTGGACTACGTACTAAAATAAAATTTATTCTTAGTTGTGTGTTTGAAATTTGTTTAGAGTAACAAAGAGGTTTGGATAATTATTTCTTAATAATTGAAAAATGGAATAATTTTACATTTAAAGTATGCAAAATATTGTGCTTTTAAATTAAAAAGTTAATTTTATAAAAAATTTGAAAATCTTTTGGTTAATTTTTTAGTTTTTCAAGACTATATCTTTAGTATTCATCTTTCAGATTGTAAAAAATATGATAAAAAATCTTTAGCAAAAACAAAATTTCAAAAATCGCACACAGTAAAAAATATTGTGGTAAATATGGTCCAGACAAAATCAGTGTTAAAATTAAACACACTCTGTGTTATTTTAACACAGTGTTTTGAATTTGAAAACTAATTTTTTGTTGACCGTATTTAATACAGAACACTGAAAAAAAAAATTAGGAAAACGGTTGACCCTGAAGGCCATCCCTGCAACTTCCCGCTCATTTCGTACCTAAGCGCTTAAAATTGCATTTATGAAGTTTTTGAGCTCCTCGAGCTCAAAAATCTCATTAAAGTTCGATAAAATGCGATTTTTTTATTTTCAGAATGCTAGAACTTTCGAATGAATAAACCGATTTGCACGCGGTTAGCGGCAATTGATGTAGTTTTTTGAGATCTATAAATAATTTTCAACAAAAAAAAAACACTTTTTTCAATTTTTTTCGACAACGATATCTCACGAACGCATCAACCGATTCTGATGTTTTCGGTGGCGATCGATGCGGGTTTTTAAGGTTAAGAGCTGATAAGTTTTTGAGATTGATCGGTTCAGCCAATTCGGAGATATTCAAAGAAAATAAAAAAAAAAACCACTTTGTTTTTCACTTTTTTTGCAATTCCTCGAAATCTACTGGTCCGAATCGGTTTCAACTTACAAGAAATCTAAGTTTGGCGAAAAACTTTCGAATGACACCAACTGCGATCAAATCGGTCCAGCCGTTCAGAAGTTATAAGAGGTGTGCATACACACACACACACACACACACACACACACACACACACACACACACACACACACACACACACACACACACACACACACACACACACACACACACACACACACACACATATATATATATACATATAGACACAGTGACAACATCGCGAGGGTAGTCAGGGAAGCTTCCTATGACCTTAAAACGTCGAGATCTGATGAAAACTCGATTTTTTCAAAACAGGGTGAAAACAATAACTTCCTAATTTTTGAAAATCTTCGATTTTGTTAGTGGGAAGTTAAAAATGTCGCAGTGATTTTAAAAAAACACTTGTTTTCAAATCTTTTATTGACGATATCTTTTGAACTAATTAACCGATTTCTACGTTTTTGGCGGCAATCGACGGGGTTTTAAGCTCTATAAATTATGCTATGTCATCAAAAGTGATCCGAGAAGAAATGACGAAGTTATGTGAAAAAACACTTTTCGGTTTTCGGTTTTCTTTCGTTCACGCTATCTCTCGAACGAATCAACCGATTTTGATCGGGTTGACGCCGATCGGCGTGGTTTTTCAAGCTTAAGGGCGGATTAGTTTTTGAAGTTGATCGATAGAGCCGTTTAAAAAGATATTCCAAAAACTACTTTCAAAAATGATTTTTTCTTATTTTTTAAGATTTTTCAAGATTTCTTAAAATCTATCGGTCCGAATCGGTTCAAATTCTCAGGAAATCTAAGTTCAGCGTAGCCCTTTCGAATGGCACCAACCGCGATGAAATCGGTTCAACCGTTCAAAAGTTATAAGCGAGTCACATAGTCACACACACACACACACACACACACACACACACACACACACACACACACACACACACACACACACACACACACACATACATACATACATACAGACATAGTGACAACATCGCGGGGGTAGTCAGGGAAGCTTCCTGTGACCTTCAAACGTCGAGATCTGATGAAAACTCGATTTTTGCCAAACGGGGTAAAAACAATAACTTCCCGATTTTTGAAAATCTGAGATTTTTAGCGGGAAGTTAAAAATTAACTTGATTCGAGAGGGAAATTCTTGAACCAAGAAAATAATTTTGAAGAGGGTAATTCTCTAGAATCAAGACGAAAAATTCTTGAATCAAGTAAAATTTACTTAAACAAAATAAAAATTTCTTAGTTTAAGAATTTTTTCACTCAAATAAAGAAGACAAAGTTCTTCACAATTATATACTTAATTCAAGAACATTTTTTTTTCTTTAATACAAAAAGGGTATATAAGATCAAGACTCGTAACCAATAATTTTCTATTTTTTAAAATTGTAATTGTTCAAAGCAGGAAGTTTAAAATTTTAAAAAATATCTTAATAATAAACTTTATGAGTTTGATATTTTATAACTTTAATCATAGAGTAATAAAAGCATAAAAATGATACATTTGGGTAGCATTAAAAAGTAACTAGATAAATATATACACATATAAACATATATCTAAAGATAGTGATGTATATGGGCATGCGAAGGTGGTCAGTTCGCGAATTGCGCTGGACGTACAGTATATAATATCATACACAGAAGAGTAGAGTAGTATACTTTGGAAGCCGTAAATCCCCGAAACGATAGTGAAGCTAAAGATGAGGAAGAGAGAGAGAGAAAGAGTCTGGAGGCCACGCTGGAGCCATTTGGTATCTTGCGACTTTTCGAGTTATCAACAGTGGGTTTTATTAATGACAGCTAGACGACGTTGGCCCCGTGGCGGCTCTTTATGGCAGGACATAAACTCTAAACTGATTAACAGTAGCCAGTAGTTGGGCTTTTCACGTTCGCTACTTCTTCTCCTTCTCCTTCTCTTTCTCTTCCTCTTTATTCGCTATATATTATGCACTATACACGTATATATGTAATTGCGCGTTTCAAATATATATATCTGTACATAAATGTATCGAGTAGGTAGAATATCAAACTACCCTGCGCCTGTGGTGCCTCTCGTTAGCTATAGCCCCCAGTTTATAGGCCATCGTCGCTGGAATTAACATTGCCCAATTAAATTGATAGATATCCAGCCCGGTAGGTATTAAATCCTATATCCCTTAGTAAAATTGTACGTAAATCATTAATCTCTATCTATCTACATTGTTCTCTATATGGATTTTATGCTTCACTATTTATTGCATTTTTTTTACTTTGTTGCAGTGCATTCAATTCAAATCAAGGTTACTAGTATTATTATTTTTTTTTCTTTTGTCACTTACACAGAAAAAATAATTTACTTGAATCAATTGAATAATTTTGAAAAATTTCATCGACTTGATTTGAGTAGAAAATTTCTTAAACTACCCAGATAGCCATCGTGATAGTAACTTGCCAGAAATCTAATGCCGGAATTAGTAGTTAAATTGACGGCAAACGTTGTAGAGTACAAAGTGTGGGTAAATTGGCAGTAAATTTCCGGGGAACTTGAGTACAACTTGAATACAAAAGTTTACCTGGCCTTTATTGCCGTTAAGTTGTACGTAAGTTACCTTCTACATTACCTACAAGTTTTGCTGTCAAATTAACTACCAATGGCGACAGTAGATTTCCGTCAAATTGTAGGTAAATGTCACTCAGCAAAAACTTGCCGTTAACTTAACGTTAAATCGACTGCAATGGCTGATTGGTAAATTTTTGTCGAGTAACTCTGGCTATCTGGGTAAAAAATTCTTCTTGATTTAAGTAAATTTTACTTGATTCAACAATTTTTCGTCTTGATCCAAGACACTGAAACTGTTCAAAATTATTTTATTGGTTTAAGAATTTTTCTCTTGATTCAAGTTAATTTTGCACGACTCATGATGCGAAGCATCAGAGAGTGCTTTACGATCGAAAAATTTTTTTCGCCTCATTTTAGCAACTATTTTTAGTATTATAGCCTTGTTAGTTCACGGAATCAAGATATTTTGCATACTATTGTCGGGATAATTTAATGGAGATTAATTCCATACTTTCTAAAAATTGATTTACTGCAATAGAAACGGAAAAAAACATCAAAATAGGTCAAAAAATTTTCCTGTCCGTCATGTATGAAACCCCGGAAACACTGTAACTTGTGAAAAAATCAATTATTTGAGTTAAATTTTTGTTTTTTTTTTTTAATTCTAATCGACGATTGTAGGTCACTGAATGCGAATGGTTAATTAATTCAGTGTCGTTTAATTACAATTAATAAAAAACGAAAACTACAAGACTGTATATCTATATATATCCATGTAAAATTAACATGGATGGTGATATATCTATATCTATAGATATTATGTACATTTTATTCCACCAGGGGCGTTTGTGCAGTACTTTCCTACTACAGCTGTTTTTTCGGCAATTAATTTTGAACGACTTAAGTTTTTTTTTTTTTTTTTTTATATTTCATAATTAAATGAGCATTATGAGTCGTGCACTTTTGGATTTTCCAAACTTTTTTTTTCTGTGTACAAATGTAGATTTGAAATTGCACAATAATTATAAAATTTTATGTATATTTTCTCATTGCCATTTGGCCTTGGCTTTGACATGATTATAAATAAACTAAAATATTATTATTATTATTATTATTTCAATTTATTTCAAGTAATGTTTTATCTTTTGATGAATTTTTAATAATGAGCTTGTAGGAAAAAACGCATTAAAATTATTTGTTTTCAATAAAAAAACCACCAATTACATTTTAAAATATGTATTTTAGTAGAATTAAAAAAATGAACTACACCAAAATACAAAATACAATTTTTCTTGATTTTGAAATATTAAATTTCTTATATTTTCGAACTGAGTATTACCATTAAGATTTTCGCTGTTCATATTCATTTATGTGAAAGATAAAAATAAAGTTCTCAAAATTTTTGTACCCTCTTCCTACACGTGTCTATACTATAAAATACGCATCAAGCCTTGTAATTAAGTTATCTCTTCAGTGTTCATAATTACTCAATTTTCGGAAGACCTCAAGCTGAACACAAAGGCTTACTTAGAATAATTTTTTTAATTTTTCGTACGGCTTCATGATTTTTTCATATTTCCTAAAACTCTGTTATTTAAACGTCGGTTGCAAAGTAAATTAAGATATTAACGTTAATAATAGCTTCTTCAGTAATAAAAAATTCTCTTTCATATCCAATCATTGCTTTGGAAACATATAAAAAATTTATATCAAAAATATTGATACGATTTACAATGATTAAATTTTTATGACTTAATTTGGGGCAAATTAAAAAAAAAAGGCGTATCGATTATTGATGTAATTTAATTTTTACAAAATAGTTATTATAAAAACAGATAACGAAATTTTTTATTTTTATTTTAATGTTAAATGAATTTTTTTATCAAATTACAAAATTGATTATAAAAATTTTTAAAAGTTAAAAATAAAAATTTATTAGAAAGAATTAATTAATTTATAAAATATAATTAAAAGCTAATTGTGTCAAAGAGATTGTCGCACTAAAACGGACATTAAAGTAAATCAACAGGGTCAACAAGTAAATTGAAAGTGTAACGGGTAGTTAAATAGTTTAAGGGTCATAGAAAATGGAAATACCTGACTTGTCCTCATATATATTTAATTAATACTCAACACGCCCTTTGATCCAGTCGTTAAGAGATTAAAACTATTTTTTAAATAACTTAAATTCGCTGGGTATAATTATTTTATTAATTAATTGATAACAAAATGCTTTTTTTATCTTAAAAAAGAAAAAAAAAAAAAGTTCGTCTTATACAGTAAAAAATTTTTCGTCATTGTGTAAAGTGTAAAAATGTTTGTGTAGAATTTAACATTTTAGTGTGTAGAATTTAACATTTTAGTATGTTGATTCAACACAATAGAGTGTTGATTCAACACAGATTGTGTAAAAAAAGACAACAACATAAATTTTTGTGTTAAACTTGACGAAAAATTTTTTACTGTGTATCAAAAGATAATTCTAGAAGTAATTATTACAAATCGTGAACAGTAATTAAGCTACTTTCGAAGTAATAAAAATACCAAAGAAGCCGAAAAAAATTTAATAAAAAACATATGATTGTTTTAATTTTATGATTAATTTAAAAAATGAAAGTTTGAAAGTTTAAATTCTGTCAAAACTGTTTATTTTAATTTCATTTTTTTAATTTACTAAAAAGTAAAAAGACAAAACGTAAGCCAATTATCTGAGACTCTATAGAGTGAGTGCACTTAGCTGATGAGTGTTCTACAGCTGTACACGCAAATTACACGTTTTAGTTTGCATGTCATGGTGTATACAAGTATTTTTAATCTCCCAAAATGTTTTATTATTTGCTCATATATTTTATTCATGTTTTTTATTTAAAATCTGAAGAAAAATTACAATTTAACTTTCACAGATTTTAAAAGTTTAGAAAGTAATTAAATTTTATTGCTTCATAATTTTTAATTTAAAATTAAACTGGAATTTTTTATAAAATAACAATCATCAAATTCACAAAATTTTGTAACGATTAGAGAGATAAATTAACACTTATTTTAAAATTCATTAAAAATCAATCAGTGTACCTGTAATTAAAAAAGTATAAAAATTTTTTCTTATCAGTCAAAATTCCTGGGTACAAAAATACTCTTTGTATTAATTACAAGCAATTAATATTTCCAAAATTAAAAAAAAAAAAAAAAAAATCCAACGAAAATAATTCAAAAAGTAAAACATTTATCAACTGAAATGAAAACATTTTACACTTAAATTATTATTCAAGCACTATGCGATCCAAAAAAAAAAAACGACCCGCGATTTAATATTTAACTTTTTGTAAAAAATAATCGTCGAAACAAACAGACCGAAAAGATGATGTCAAAAATGATGAAAGTCAATTGATTTTTATTTCCCCGTTACTGAAATCCGCGAACAGCAGTTTAATAAAAAATCATTATGGTGCACCCTCTTTATCACGGCCTTCCTCTTCATTTATTTAAAAAAAAATGCGAATGTAAATGTCTCTGTTTACGTTTCCATTTTATTTGATATGGTGAGATAGTCGGAATGGCAAAGGGCTTAGTTGGAGTCAGACCACGAGAATCAAGGACTTTGTGGGGTCCCACAACGCCCACCTCGGAAATTCACCCCCAAAGAACCCTTTTGTAAAATAGTATAATAATATCATTGCTGTATACAGACGAAAAATATAAAGGGGTACTTATCCTTGCGTATAATACCCTCCTATGTGTATATGCATACGTCGAAGTACATGCATATATTTAAAATAAATATAAATTCGGAGTGTAGGTGTATTATTTAGTATTGTTGTACACTATAACCTACTAGCTATTAACTACCGGCCGGTCCATTATTGCCTTTTCAAAGTAAATTACAATTACCCCGATACGATATACGATACACGATTATGTCTGACTCGCGGCTAATAGCCGGGTTATGACTACTATGGACACGTGACCAAAAATGGTACTTAATGATTGGTTTTTCATCCTTTCAATCATTTTTCTTGTCTGTTATTTCAATTTATTGTGATTCTTTATGAATAGTTAAAAGTTTAATAAATGTCAACAATTAACCCGCAAAAAATTTTCTGAATTAAATATATAGATGGACACAAAAAAAATTATTTATTATTCTTTTTATGTTGTTTTAATCAAAAATTAGCTTGGTGTAAACTAAATTAGCTCTTTAAAAAAGGTTTTTTTACTTCTTACTTAATTCCTCAGACTCAACTCTCTTGTAATAAGAGGATTCAGCAATCATGCGCCACCTGTTGGATATTTTCAACGCTATTTTTGATCGAAAAATTGTATATGGGCATATCAGAAATTTTTTTCAAAAGAACAGTATAAAAATAATAAATTTTATCATTCATTGATTTTTTTATGAACCCTAAAGTGACGTTAAGCCATTTATGTTTACAGCTGTCGCCGTCAATTTGGTTAAAACTTTCACCAAAAAGCAACAATTATTTATTGAACATTATCCACTAATTTATAATAATTAAAAATAAAATAAAATTTTGTTAATAAATGCATGAGATGTATCTAAAGGTCTCGTCACGTTGCATGCGGTACATAATAAACGGGGTTAAAAAATACATGGATGCGTGCTGGACAATGGTCACTTTATTCGCGTAATTGACTCAATGGCCATTTAGTGTAGCAGACGATGTTAAGCAGAAGGGGGATCAGTAAAAGCAAAATAGCGAGATGGGAGTGTCTATTTTACTCTCGCTGTAATCAGCATCATCATCATTATCATTATTATCCTAAGTTATCTAACAACCATCGTACAGCAGATTACTAAACTAATAAAAAATACAGCCAAGAAGTGACAGACAAAAAACATGTTTTTTACAAATATCCGCTTAATTATATCATTAATATCATTTATTTCTTATCAGTCTTTGATTTTGATTTAATAAGTCGTACACTGAGAAAACAGTTCATTTAAATAAAATGAGGCTCGTTAACTATAAATAAATCTCTTATTTAAATATCACAAGAAATATTTATTTGATACAAATAAATTGATTTATTTGAGACAAAGTTACAGTATATTTGAATGAAATCCAGATTTGTTTATAGTTAACAAATATTTCTTTGGTGCTAACAATGATATATTTCAACCAAATCAGATTTGTTAACTATAAATAAATGGTATGTTTGAATATACTCAAAGCAATGATTTTTAGTTTTAGGTCAGGAAAGTAGTAAAAGTAGACATATCGAACGTTTGGGGTTAAATGGGCAATTCTTTTGGAATTATTAATTATACTGAAATTAACAATAATACTATAAAGTTAATCGACGTTTTTAATTTTTAATTTTTTTTTTTTTTATTTATTAAATTAGATCTAGAAAATATTTTTTTTAAAATTGCACTTATAATTTTTCAAGTTTTTTACGATTGAAGTTTTTTAAAAAAATTTCTTTTGTAACAATTTTTTCAATAAAAAAAATTCTAGAAATTTTTAGATGACGGCTAACTTAATTTTCATAAATTAACAAACATCTGTCAATTTTTAGGACTTTTATAATAATAAAATTATCACGAAAAAATTTTAATTAAAAAGTTCCACGTCTAAAAATTAAAAAAAAAATTACAAGTGCATTAAAATATGTGTTTTATCGTTGATCTGTAATAAAAATTAAAAAAATTGACAGCTGTCTGCTAACTTAAACATCATAATTATTAATGTCTATTATAGTTAACTATTTCAATCCATATTTGTCTAAGCATATATATATATATATATATATTTTATTTTATTTATTTCTACAAAAATTAAACAAAATACATTTATAAACTGAGTTAATTTTTATTATTTATTTTTTACAAATCACGTCGAGAAATAACAGTGGCGACCGTAGCGACACCAAGCGTAATTTACTTAAAGTGAGATTTGTTAATAGTTAACAAATCTTTATTTAAATGAAATAAATGAGTCGATTCAGTTAAATAAACC
This sequence comes from Cotesia glomerata, assembly GCF_020080835.1. Lineage (NCBI taxonomy): Eukaryota > Metazoa > Arthropoda > Insecta > Hymenoptera > Braconidae > Cotesia > Cotesia glomerata. The sequence continues at coordinate 26,014,358 of NC_058159.1, read as the reverse complement.
AAAACGAGGTAATATTTGATTCAAAGTAATATATATTTGAATAAAAGAAATTTGTTAACATTAAATATATATTTTTAATTTATTTCAAATAAATCTGCGCATTTGAGCCAAACAAACTGTTTTCTCAGTGTAGGTGAGTTAAAAAGTTTGACAAACTTGTTTTTAAAAAATTTAATGACTATTTTTAATGATTTCGATGATGATTTGACAATTTTTTAAGGAATAGATTTCATTAAAAAATCTGAAGAGATTTCCGTTAGATTAGAAAATTTTAATTTAATCCGTAGGATAGCCAATTGAATTTCCAGTCGGTGATACAGGCAGTGCTTAGGTTCGGATCACTGAAGAGTAAATGGAGGACAAAGTAAGCGTCTCTAGGAGGATGGACCCGAGGCTTTATCGACTAATCTCGTCGCTTGTTCCAAAGACACCGTATTTCGGTTTATATACTTATATTCTGACTCTCTCTTTTTGATCCTCTTTCTTGGGTGTTCTCTTTATCTCACTCGGCGTATATTGCTTCCGGTCTCTCCCGAGAGAGATTTTATATGCATTCAAGTGGCTCTAAACCCCCTCGATCCTAGACGAGTTCACCCCGATTGGCCATAGCTGAGAAACTAGTTTCGAAGTCGATAAACCTGAGCGTTAAAGTGCCTTTTCGTTTATATTATAAATATATATGTATATTGTATGTTGTATAGAAGAGTCTAGCAAACTTCTGGCTATATTTTTGCTTGAAATTTAATCAACTCCGATAATTTTTAGAAATTTCAATTATTCCACCAGTGAGATAGATTTCTTGTCTAATCAAAAAAATTTTCAATTAAATTAAAAAAATTAAATCGATAAAAAAAAAGATTTATTGTAGGTTAAAGAATCTTGACCGGTAAACGAAATTAATTTGTTTTTTATTTGGGAAGAGCATAAGACGCTGGATGTGATTATTGTTAATATTATAATATTATTGTTGTTGGCGTGGTCATATTGACAGTCCAGCTGTTCGCGTCCAATTAGCCTCGCTTGATAAGCTCAACAATACTCGTATTATTACAGAACAACCGTTCTACTGTCTACTCAACACTGATGCTGTGACTATATACATACGTTTACTTGATTCAATTATAATTTTTATCATCGCGGTTAAGTTATCACTTTTTTTATTCTTATTCATTTATTTGTCTATATTTATTGCTGTAAATTATGTTACAAATTTATTAATATTTGATATTAAGAGGCTATGACAATATGGTAAGAATATTACATTAAAAATTAATCATTAGTACTCTTGTTCAGATTCGTACTTTGAATAACTTTGAGATTCAAGTAAATTAGAATATGGGCGATCATCATTTTGAAGAAAAAAGTTAGGTAAAACCAAATGTGCATGCACTGATATTAAAACTACTTGACTCAAGAACCAAAATCTTGAACCAAGAATACCATTTTGAAGAAAATGATTTTCGTGAGTCAAGAGAATAAATTCTTCGCTGATAAAAAAATTAACTTGACTCAAGAGCCAAAATTTTGAACCAAGAATACTATTTTGAAGGAAATGATTTTCTTGAGTCAAGAGAATAAATTCTTGAGACAAGAAAAATTTACTTCAATCAAGAATAATTTCTTGACTCAAGAAAATCATTTTCTTCAAAATTCTTGATTCAAGATTTTGGTTCTTGAGTCAAGTTAATTTTTTTATGAGTGTGCCTTAAGTGCTCATGTCATACTATATGATAGTATGATAGTATGATAGTTAAATTAAAGGTAAATGATAATACACTGGCTTTTCACCAAAAGCTTTCCTCTTTTTATTTTGGATTTTAAAAAAATTTTTTAGTAAACTCGAATCGAAAAAAAAGAAAAATTAATTAATATTTGTTTATTTATTTTTTATTTCTCGTGCACAGTAATTATTTATGATGCGAACAAAACGCCCTCACGTGTTCCATTATATCAACTACTTATAAGTTGATGACGCTGTGAAAACTCGATTTACTAAAAAAATAAACATATAGCCGACCAAAATGGGAAAATTCGGTGTGAATGCCAATAAAAATGTTTTAATTACAACTAAACGAAGCAATATCAAGCTTTGATATTGAATAGGGTTCTTCATTAAAATTTAATGACAGAAGTCGTCTGATTTTTTTCAAAAAATTATTTTATATGTAATTAATATCAATTAAAAATATATTAAAAATTAAGATTTCTTATTACATTTCTTTAATGTCCGATAAGACTAAAAATTATAACTTTAGAAAACCCTGAGATATTTTTTTAAGGTAGCTAATTATAAAATTAAGAACAAAAAATTATCCCTGGAAGTGACTTCCAAAAATTTCCTATAAATTAGTATTTATTATTTGTATTTCCTTAAACATAAAAATACATTTAATTCATAAGTCTTCAAATTTATTCAAGCTATAAAAAAGTAGATTAATATCCATGATTACACAATCCGCGAATACGAAATTATTTTCATTTTTTCTTTAGAGCTCTGAGATTCTAACAAATGATTTTAATTTTCAGAATAAATAACACAATATATATTTTTTTGAATCCCTTAATCTTTCAACATAATTGCAATTTTGATACAACCAATAGAATTAACTAAAGTAAAAGAAAATTACCTGTCAAAAATAATTTTATAGGTACTAGTCTAAATTTTTAGAACATGAGTTGTGGAAAAAAAATATTGTAATGACAAATTATTTGTTTATAAAATGAAATACATTTGACAAACCGCCCACTACCACTTTAATTTTTATTTTGATAACCTACAGCACACTATTGCGCTCACATAACAATACAATAGTTCACTGTTGTAAAATATACATCACATTGAACGCGAATGTAAACGGTGTAGTAGATTTAATATTTGTACACTCTCATCACGAGTGAGCAACGAGTAGATTATAATACTAGAGACAAAATGAGAAGGCAACCGTGCAATGAAAGCACAATTACTTGATACTCGAGATATATTCAAGTACGCAAATAAAAGTTAAACCAATGCTAAAGTGGTATACAACATCTAACATATTCCATGTATGTTAGTACACTCTACTCATATCAATATAAATATATATAACATACGAAAGTCAGAAGTTGTTAACGCACGTGCGTATTACACAAGTCGTAGTACTACGTTTTACCCCTTCCATCATCCAAACACATGAACATATAATTCTCGAGTGGGAATTTATATTATATTCGTGCTGTATACTAATTATGGATTGGCCATATATTAGTGGAAAAAATATATGTGGACGAATCAAAAAAGAGTTGCACTATAATGTGAAGATTGCAAGAGAAATAAAATCGAATTTTTATAAATTAGCACTTGAATTTTAATTTAAACTAGAAATTCGAATAGCGCGCTACGCGCGCGCCTAAATTTTAACCAATAATGAATCGTGTCCCGTTTTTTGCGAGTTTCGACCTTTGACTAACTTTAAGACTTTCATCTATTTTATAATATAGGATAAAAAAATATTGAAATCAAATGCAAGTTTTGGATTATTTCAAATTAAAAAATCAAACTCCTCAAAATTATGTTTTTAGTTTAAGAATTTTGCTCTTGAATCAAATAAAATTTTTTATCAGTGCATTCTTTGAATTTTCTTGACAAGTAATGGTTGACAATTCAAAAACGTTTCAGATTTTCACAAACTTCTTTAAAAATCCAAAAACTTAGATATCAAAATTATATTTTAAAATTTAATTATACTTGTTTGAATTTTTAAGCATTTGTTTTTGAATTAAAAGAGAAACTTCAAATATATATGTTTAAAAATTCAAAAAGATGTATTTTTATTTTCATTTACTATTTGGAATAAAATATCGAGAACAAATTACAAATGTGTTTGTTAATTATGTTATAAAAAAAGTTCAAACAGTTTCTTTAACAGTGTAGGTAAAATAAACAAGTTAAATGAAATCAACAAGTATTAAATTATCTTGTCTGTCAGATATTAATATGCTCGCAGAAATAATGTTTGTATATCGATATCACGTGGTTGCATGACGTCACGCGGTCAGTAACATTACGTACGCGGCACTGACCTTACCTTAAATGCTCGATTCACTGGTGTGTGGTTCTTCGCGATCGCGATAGACCCCAAGGGATTCCCCTCGACTTGTCTCGAGACATCTGTCTTCCAGGTGCTCGACACCTTGTACTGTAAAAAAAGTTCTCGAGGAATCGGAATTTTTCACTATTAATTTTATGGTAATACTGCGACACGTGTGCAGCAAAAAAGCTTACAAGTCTCGGCAATTAATTTTTGCTTGTATTTTTAAAGTTGTCATTTTAATCTAAAGTGATTTTTAATTAATTATAAATAGTGAATTGCAGTCGATATTTGATTTAATGATTTAAGATCTTTTTATCACATATTGTCATATATTTTAATATTTTTAATAAGCCACATATTTTTAATATCTATATTTGTCACAAAATTTTATTTAATTTCTTAATTATTGAGATTAATGTATATTTTAATGATCGTCAATTTAAATAATTAATTATTTACTCATTAGTAAAAAAAAAAAAAAAAAAAAAAAAACAAAAAATAATTGGATAGTATGACATTAAAAATATATAAATAATTCATGAAATTATTTAGTGGAAAATAATTAGTTATTAATACATAAGAATTATGGTGAACATACGGGTATAAAACATTGAATTACCCGGCACCCCTCAGGCTTAAAGTCGGTATAAAACATATTTGTCGTGAAAGAAAAAAATAACAGAGTAGAGAACGCGCGGTGAGTCAGTGGATAAAATAAGGGAAAAAAATATCCAGATCGTGGAAAAACTGGGGGGTCAGGACGCGTTGCACACGTGGCTGAACACGTGTCTCCATACGCTTACACATACATGTATACATACAAAAAACACGACGTGTATGTCATCGGAGTTTATTATTTCCACCTTACGTACGATTAACTTCCCTTACGCATCCACATCAAATCCTCTTTTATTTTAATACTATTTTTGGTTTTTATTAAATGAATAACATAAATAAATTTATTTATGATGGACGCATCTAATATTGCCCTGTGCTGTTGAGGTAACTACTTTTTAGTGTTATGGGTTTGTCATCAAACATTATGCGTTTTGTTTTATTTTTCTTCTCACGCTTCATATAAAAGTATAAACAACATTCAATAGTTTTTTTGTTATTTTCCTTAAGGAATATTAAATAAAAAAAATTTTAATTTCACTGTAAGATATTAAAAAAAACATAATTTTAATTTCTGCAAATAGTTAATGATAAAATAAAAATAACAAAATTTATATTTTAAATAAACGAACAATTATTGATTGAGAAATTTTTACTGTCTAAAATTAGTTAAAAAAAAAAAAAAAAAAATTATAAAATTTTATTTTTATTCTCAAAAATTATTTTTTTGTAATTATCAAATAATTGTGGAAAAACTTTTAAAGGTATCGAAAAATTATAAGAAACCTTTTTTTGTAAAAAATTTAATTTTCTACTTTAATAATTTAAATGGTATGAATAGTACAAATCTAAAGACTTTATAGTAGAGAAATAATTTCATACATTAATAAGCAATATAAGAATACGTATATAATTATATAGTATATAGATTAAGATAGCCATAACAATATATAGCCTGGCATTGTGTACAGTTATAGACGGGATGCAGCAGCGAGTACCGGTCCCAGTAATTGCCGAGAGGACCGTGGTCCAGATGCTCCCCAATCAGTGGTTGTCCCGATTGAGGAGTATTCCGGTCTCCGGTGTTGTGTAGTACGTATAACAGTGTAGAGGTAGAGGGTGTAGGGTTATAAGCCAGTGGGAGAGCCACCGCTGCCGTGACCGTGTTGAGAATGCCCGGTTAGTTCCTGACCATACGCATGGTAGCACCGTTTAATTGGCACTGGACACAATGGATTATGGAATGGTACTATCCACTCGACGTCAGAACCATTTCACTCGTTTATCCCGTGCCGTGAACCTGACGGCGGTCGAGACTAGACGGTAAATGCGAGACGTCGAACGCCAAATACCCTGCTGTACCCTCTACCAGAGTAAGGTCTGAGTTTTGTCCGAGGGTGAACAATAATATAAGCGAAGAAACCGTAGGAGGGTAAAAGATCTAATCAAACAAATTCCTTTTTTGGGAGTCTTTGGTTTTTATTTACCGACTTTGATTGTCATTCATTACTTTTTTGTGTGTTATTAATTATTTATTTATTAATGAAACGTCATTTAATAACTTATTATGGATTAATTATTATTTATTTATGATTTAAAAAGTTTGTTGGATTATTCGATAAATTCACAGTGGTCATTTTTTAAAAAAGTAAATTAAATTTTTTTTAAATCGATGAGTACTTTGTGTTTGATGGGTTCTTTGAAAAAAATTATTAAAGCCAGATCCTCTACACTGATAGAAGGATTTAGTTCTATTTAATAAGATTTAGTAACAGATACTAAATAATTTAGTAACAAACCTTTCATTACCAAATATTTAGTAATATAGGTACTAAATCCTTTATTAAAGCCCATTTAGTTCAACCAAATAAATATTTAGGAGTATTTAACAACCAATTTATTGGCACTCAAAGAAATTAATTTTTTAGCTAATTTTAGCGTGTAACCCAACTTTTTAACTTAAAATAAATCAAAAAAATAATTTGAATGAAGTAAAGATATAAGGTATTATAAAGAAAAGACTATCATTAAATTATATTTTTTTGTTTGAGACATTTATAGAATTTAAAATTAAACAAGTTTTTAACATATCAATAACAGACAAATTGAAAAATGTATACTAAACTCCACTGAGGAAAGACGTGAATAGAAGTCATTTATTGAGAGTATGTGTGTTTTTAAAGGTTTGATAAATTTCCCAAAATCGAGCTAAATAAAATAATCTAAGTCAGTGGTTATGTATCACATAAACATTGGAATTAATAAAGCATAGCCATTTACCGACAATACTTACCTAAGAAATCCACAGATTCGGTAGAATCTGGCGCCAAGTTCCGTTCAAATCTGCTGTAAACGGAGCGCCAGACTACCGACTATGTTTACTGTAAGCAGAACGGTATTTTGAGGTTTCAAAATTTTATTTAATTCTACGGTACTTTTTTTTCCTAAATTGTATATTATAACAGTAATTCATACTTTATTTGACTGTTATTAATTAATTATATTCACTTATAACAATTAATCTACTTGAAATTATTAAATTTAATCAGCACAAACTATAGCAACGCAAAAATTTCGATCCTGACTTTTTTTCGATGGGCAAAGTGATCTGCCACAGACTAAATAGTTCGAGAATGCATAGTAATCTTTCATTAGATGGGAAACTACAGTAAAAAAAAGATATTTCACAGCTTGCATCTACACCCGCCAGGGTGCGCTGGAATTATTTTTACATGAGCTGTTGTTTTAAGGGGATAGTTTGCTATAAAAAATGAAACCAACGCGAGATTTAAGTTGGTACCAATTGTAAATTTTTATTATAATTACAAAAAATACTAAAATCCGAACAAAAACAGTTTCACTGTAAAAAAAATCGCGCCAAGTCCACGTTCATAAGACTATTAAGAAAAAAGAAATTTGTTTTTTTCTTTACAAAAATATTTAAAATAAAAAAATTAAAAAATCCAAGTAACCGATATGATTGTTTATGATTTTCGGAAATTAAAAAAAATTTTGTTATAAATTTAAAAATTAAGAAAAAAATTTTGGAACGTACTTGGTGTGCGTCATTGTGTATTTCAATTTTTTTAAAGTCCTAGTAAATAGATTTTACGAATTTCATTAAAAGTAAAATATTTTGCAACCGCGCACACTAAATATGTTCCAAATTTTTTTTTTAATTTTTAAATTTGTAACAAAATTTTTTTTAATTTCCGAAAATCATAAACAATCATATCGGTTACTTGGATTTTTTAATTTTTTTATTTTAAATATTTTTGTAAAGAAAAAAACAAATTTTTTTTTTCTTAATAGTCTTATGAACGTGGACTTGGCGCGATTTTTTTTTACAGTGAAACTGTTTTTGTTCGGATATTTAATACCTGTTACTAAATATTATTTGGTGGAAATAAATATTTATTTCCATGTAATAAGACTTTGTTTATATAAAGAAATCATTCGTTAAACTGTAACAAATAATATTGATGGGTACAAAATATTTATTTCTCCCAAATAAATGAATAAAAATTTTGTTACTAAATTAGTTTAGTACCCCATACTAAATTCTTCTATCAGTGTACAGGTTTTCTACAATTTTGGCACTCAAAAGTATAATCCATTTACTGTAAAATTTTGACAAATCAGCTATCCGTTAATTTTACACTCATAAAAACTTTTTTCAAATTAACTACAAATGAGACTAAAAAGCATCCGATTCAAAACTCGTAAATCGCCCGTAAACAAAATAAAAACTATCAGATAAAAGATAATTCCATTTATAAATCTAGTAACATAATATTCACTGCTCCAGTTCCCGGTTAAATTCAATAACGCCGGTCATATTGATAATGATCAACGACATAATTCTCTAATATATCTCAAATACTTTCCCTCTCTATCTCACTCTCCTCGGTCGCCATTTTTCTCAATATTTTATTTCTTCAGCTCCTATTCTATAAGATCGGAAACTAGGAGCCACTCAATTCAGTTCCCTCGCATTAAACCATCGAAAGGCAGTAACCGCCTTAAATTTATCGCCGGAGCTATTCCGCTGGCACTCACTGTCTATCCTAACCTCTACTCTCCTCCTCATTCTTATCTTTATCCTCACTAGCTTTTTGCTTGTATTATTATTATTTATACAAACACTCCGCTCTCGGTTCTAGACTACAGAAGGATAAATATCGGTAAAAAAAAAAATAAAGTAGAAAACAAGGAAAATAAAAATATAAATAAAAATTGCCCTGGACTATGGACAGTTGCAGTTAATACGGTAGACTGACCCACGACAATCGCCATCTTCTGAACTAGTCTCTCGTTACTTCATATAATCCTCGGTTTTATTTTTATGTCTTTTTTTCTCGTATTATTATCATTATCATTATAATCATTATTATTATTATTATTATTACACTCTTTTCTTTACTCGTTACTAAGCCATAAAACTCGACCCTTCAATTCGCAAGGATGACACCCTTCCACGCGATGTGAGGCTGCCGCTGATCCGAATAGGAGTAAAGACTGAGAAGAGACTACAGAAAATCCATCGGACAATTCAAAGTCCGTGTCCAGAGAATCGAAATGATAAAAAAGAGAAAATAAAAAAAATCAGAGACAAGACATAATTCAATAGGGTTCTTTGATTTTTTTTTTTAATGCTTATATTCATTCTCGCCCTCACCCTTTTTTTTCGCGTTACAACACACATAACACATAACGGTCAGTATTCAGCTCTGGTATGAAAAATCCATAATATAAAAATAAAATACGAAGCTTGGAGGCTTTGAATTTGAAATCCAGTGGAGGTTGGGCGCCACCGAAGAGATTGGTGTTGTGTAGCTTGGAATTGAGTCCAGAGATGTAAAAGGGCGCCAAGTGGTACAACGAATGAGAAATAGAGAAAGGACACAGGACACAGGACACTCATGTGTCATTTAACAGAAATACCTCCGATGCGACCGACTGATTTACAATCCACCCCACGACCCCTTTCATTGTCGCAGTCGCTATGCTAAATTTCCTTTTTTATTCATGGAACATTTTTTTGACTTTTTTCATTCCTAATGTAATTGTTTTTTGAGGTTATCTAATTTAAAATTACCAGGGAAGTTTTTTTTATTTTATTAAAGAACGGAATTGTTTGCTGCCATATAGAAGAATATTTTCTGGGTTTATTTAATTAGTTTTTTATCTGAAGACTTATTGAGGTAATTTTTTCGCGGAAAATTGAATATTTCCACGTGAAACTTTGTGGTAAAAATTTTTGATGAATTTTTATTATTATAAAGAAGATTAAGTTTGAATAATTAATTATGTAACATTGATTTATTTTTATTATTGCGAAGAAGCGGTATGGGAAATTTTTATCAACACGAAAATGAGATTTATTGGTGAAAATTGCCGTTTATTTATGTATTGCATTTTTTGTAAAGAAATAATTTTACTTTTGGCAGTCGTCGCGACAGTTTCGTACTTTATTTTCACAATTTCCACTACTGCTGACGTAACACCAAATAAATGTGTAACCGAGTATTTTGGGTTACATATTAGTTATATAGTCCAAGAGTTGTGGCCATTGCACATGGGAGTTATTTATTGTTTACTGTCAGGGTAGATACAAGAGAAAAAATTCATTTAAACAGTCTTTTTAATCGACTTTTATTTGAGAAAATCTAAAAGTGTCTTAACAATTTATCTGATTACACGAAGTGATGTGAAAAAATTGATTAATCAAAAAATCAATTGCTTGAATTATAAATTAAATTTTTTCCAACTTTGAAGATAGATGTAAATAATTGTTTTAAAAAAAAATATTAATTTAATTTTATATACAAAGAGTGAAAATTCTTTTTTAAAGATGAGATTTTTACTGTAAAAAATATTATGTAAAATCAACACAATTTATGTGTTAAATACGGTCCACACAAAATTAGCGTTGAAATTTAACACTCTTTATATTACTTTAAGGTAGTTCGGTCATTAATGCAAAATTTTAAGTTTTCGAAATTTGAAATATGGGTAATAGAATACGCATTACATGTGCTGTTGAAATTTGAAACCAATTGACCATACCAAAAATGAGATAATTGTAATTGAAAATGACAATTTAGCACAGACAGTATAAGTAGAAAGTGAGAAAATCATAAATATTAATGGTTATTGCATTGAAAGGATTTTAAGATCGTTTAAAAAAACTGATACCTGTTAGAATAATATATTTAAAATAATCCAAAGAAATTTTGAAAATTTTGACCATGTAGTTTTTTATAAATTGTTAATAAACTGTCTAGTTAAACAAAAATAATCATTAGTAAAAGCGAATCAGAGATAACTCGTAAGAAAGGTAGCACTAGCGAGTGAAAAGGAAAGAAATAACACAAACTATATGTCCCGACCCGATAAAAAATATTTATATATAATTATATATATTTATATATAAATTGGTTATATATGATTATATATGAAAAATGGCCAAATATAATCATATCTAATTATATATAACAATATTTAATTATATATTTATTACATCTAATTAATTATTGGGTTAATTTTATGGATAGAATATTTAATATGGTCCTACGCAATTCTGTGTAACCAATTAAAATGCAAAAAAAAAATATCTAGATATAATTTTATAGCTATAACACTAGCGGTCACCCATCCAACTATTAACCCTGCTAAATGCTGCTTAACTTTGGTGAACTCCGTGCGTCTTGAAGTATCTGTCTGCTGTGCTGCTGTCTTAGATAATAATGATTCTATGATCTACATAATGTATCATATGAGTTTATCATAAATGGAATATAAAAATTGATTTTAATATATATTTGGATAGTCATTATTCATAATTTATTTATTTTACCGAATTTCATTATAATATAACACTTATTTAAATAATAAAATAAATAATGATTTTACTATTAGGTAGTAGCAGAGCAGACCAAAACATCTCATAGGAAATGTGACAAATTTTGTATTTCAGAATTATTCAAACGTAATTATAAACATCATTTTACACTTTTTGTGATTACCAAAAAAAAATTTTTATGTCTGTTAATTATATATAAGCATATATAATTATATATAATTATATATGGGACTAAATACAATCTTGCATGGCTGTGTATTGCTCCATATATAGTCATATATAATTATATATGATTATATATAACCTCATATACAATTCCATATATAATCATGTATGATTATATATAATTCTATATAATTGTATATGGAACTATATATAATCCTGCATGGTTGTATATTGCTCCATATATAGTCACATATAATTATATATGATTATATATAACCTCATATACAATTCCATATATAATCATGTATGATTATATATAATTCTATATACTTATATATAATTGTATATGGAACTATATATAATCCTGCATAGTTGTATATTGCTCCATATATAGTCACATATAATTATATATGATTATATATAACCTCATATACAATTCCATATATAATCATGTATGATTATATATAATTGTATATAATTATATATGTGATTCCATATATAATCATATATGATTATATACAATTATATATAATTATATAGAAACATTTTTTCTCGGGGAGTGAACTACCTTAAAACAAAAAATTTTTAATACAGACTGTATTTACGCAAATACACAATATTTTTTACTGTGTTTATGAGTTAAGATGTACTGTAATGTATTGAATAAATAAAAAATTTTAATGAAATTATTTGATAAGAATGATTTAATTTAGCGAATAATAGTGTAGATAGGATTACATAGGATATATTCAGCAAACTCCAGAGAGATTAGATGGTTGCTTAGGGTGGAAGGCAAACGTACAATACATATGTACAATGCACGTCCGTTCGTCGGTCCGTATCCACAATGCTCGAGTAATTATATACCCAAGTGTCAACATAGGGTAGGATAATCAAGATAGTGGCTATGTATCACGTACCGGATCATCATCTTATCATGAAAAATAACTGAGCCCGCCCATCATCAATATTATGTTTTTATTTATGCACATATAATAATCGTTGAATTATGATAAACATTACTCTGCTTATTTTAATGGAAAAAGCGCTGATGCGTGACAATAATTGATAATTGACTATTAATAACTGGGCATTGACGTAACGCGTCATGTGGGGGTTTCAATTAAATGAAAGCAAGATATAGAGGGAAAATATAGTTCCATTAAGCGACAATGTTTAATCAGAACTCTAAAGCACGTATCACGATAATTGGCTTTGCTGTTTACATTAACGGTGACCGTGATATCAAAACAAGAACAAAAATTAAACAGAGCCAGTAATTGTATCGGGCTCGCGCTCACTCTCATCTGCGAGAAGGCTGCTGTGTTAAAAAGAATTTCTCGGTTCAAGAGTGCTGATGAGTAAGAGAGAGATCTCTTCAATGGGGTTCAACCTGGAGTTTAAGTAAACATGTCAAGTACAGTCAGTCCATTAATTAGAATACCACTACATTCGCTCAGAGTGTATATGTATTTTGCCCAGACAATTGATGTGATGTGTGATGGAGCTCGGCTTTCGACCAAGTGATTTCGCCCCAGGCGAGTATTTTTATGTGTACTGATACTTTTTATCATTGTATTTTTATTCACACCAGTGATCTGATGCATGGAAATTTAAGTTTGGATAGTCCGGTAAAAAATTATATTTGTTTTAGTGGATGTTTGGTTAGCAGATGGATGGTTGAAACTTTACGTTACAAAGAATTTAGTGAGAGCTTATTTAAAATACATTCAAGAAGGTTATTATTTTTTCAGTTATAATTGATAATAATAAAACATGTAGAACAAATTTTTAAATAATTTTTAATCTCCATAAAATTAATAAAAACTAGGGTTAGATAAATGTTACATAAGTCAAATTAAAGAAAATTTCGTCAGCTTCAAAGAGAACTTTTCGGAATTCAGCTATTGCTGATTGCTTCTCAATCAAAAGTTATTTAGAAATAAAATTATAAAAATCACGATTTTTATGATTTTTTGTAATTTAAAAAATTTTTAAGTGACTACCATTCCTAAACTAATCGACCAATTTTGCCCATCTTCAAACTCAATCAAGGTAATCGTCTAAAGAATATGTGTGACAAATTTCATCTAGATCCGTCAAGAACTGTAGATACAATCGTGGCAACATCCCACGTTATATTATATGTATATATATTTTAACTAACGTTATTTTTTAGCTTTGCTCGACTAATTAAGAGATATAACGACAAAATTCCGACATGAGGACCAATGCAAGAGATTGATTTCTATGAAATCTACCTAAAAATATCCGATTCCAGACAATATTTGTGACATTGATCAAATTTATGAGAGAATTTTCTATTTACAAATATCGATCTAAAATGTCTAGAAATCAGTTCTAACCATTTTCGCCTCATCCAATTCCTATTGGAAACAATAAGAACTGTTAAAAAGTCTTCTTTTGAATTCTTTAAATTTCTCAATAATTCCATTTTAATTTTAAATTATGTTATTTGATTTAATTTGATTCGATCGATCCTAAATTTGACTTTTAGTAAATATTCCAACCAAAAAATAATTCATCAAAATTCAATTGAATTATAAGTACAGATTATTATCATAAACCACTCTCATTCATGTCCTATTAGCAAAGTAAAAAAAATATCTCTGTGAATTTGAATATGTATGACTGAATAAGTAAAAATGTGCTTTTTACCTGGAGTCATAAGCTTTCCAGCTTTTAATAGCAAATTTTTTATGCACTAGCTTAAAAAACGTGATAATAATAAGCATAATAAAAAGTACACATATATATTTTAAAATTCTGGATTTTAGTTATTCTCGAGAGAGCAACAGGCCATAATGGAAACAAAGATTTTGTCATTACCCGAAAAGGTAAAAAAGTTAAGGGACAAAACGAAAAAAAAATTTCAAATAAATGACGTCGAATAGTCCCGTATCCTCTCGAGACTGAGCCTGGCATCAATATATGTCTAGATGTCTGTATATTTGTGTATAAAATATGAATATACATAGAAAGGTATTTCGACACTCATCTGCTAGCTATTCGACTCGCGGCGTCTAAAGTCTATATAGAAGGACGATTATATCCTCAGCTGTTCTAGAACAGGAAAGAAGATCCTTTAATGCGATACCTTAGCTGTTTTCCACTTAGAATGTCGCTTCTAAAATTGTTCTCATCCTTTTGGGAACCTCAGACTCACTTACACCTATCCGGAAATTGTACCTGTACTGTCTTCCTTTCAATTCTCCATTAAAGTAATGAAGACCGAACGATCGCTGCTGTGCATTGTAATATCGTTGATTCGTGGATCCGCCAAATTATTATTATTATTATTATTATTATTATTTTCCGTGGATTTTATTTTCATATGGCAGTTAAAACTTTAAACAAACCCTATTTGTGTCCTTTTACTCATGCCTCTTTTCATCCTTTTACCCCTTGTCACTCGCTATAACCACTAACTTAAAATATATACGTAATACACTCGGCGGCTGGTACTACTTTGGTGAAACACATTTTATTGTTTTCTTGCGCTTACTACCCACTCGTTTCGGTTATTAACTCTTTTTGCTTTACTCACTTTTCTCATCGTTTCTCTCCTTCACCGAAATTACAACCGTGACGCGGCAATATACTCATTTTTGCAATTCATCCCTACTTACGAATAATATATATTTTTACCCACTGTTTCAAATTTTTCTTTAGTTATTTTTCTTTTGTTTTTAATTTTCAAATAATTACCGGGAATTATAAATCTAAAATTATCCCATTAATTTATATTATTACAATAATTTATTTCCTACACTGAAAAAAAATCAACTTGATTCAAGAGAAAAATTTTTGAACCAAGAATATAATTTTGAAGAGGGTAATTGTCTTGAATCAAGACGAAAAATTCTTGAATCAAGTAAAATTTCCTTAAATCAAGAAAAATTTCCTTAAATCGAAAATTTTTCTACTCAAATCAAGAATATTAAGTTCTTCAAAATTATATACTTGATTCAAGAACATTTTTTTTTCTGTGTAGCCATGACAAAATTCTAATTGATATAAAATTTAAAAAAGTTTGGAAAATCCACAAGTGCACGACTCATAATGCTCATTTAATTATGAAATATAAAAAAAAAAAAAAAAAAAAAAAAAAAACTTAAGTCGTTCAAAATTAATTGCCGAAAAAACGGCTGTAGTAGGAAGGTACTGCACAAGCGCCCCTGGTGGAATAAAATGTACATAATATCTATAGATATAGATATATCACCATCCATGTTAATTTTACATGGATATTTATAGATATACAGTCTTGTAGTTTTCGTTTTTTATTAATTACAATTAAACGACACTGAATTAATTAATCATTCGCATTCAGTGACCTACAATCGTCGATTAGAATTAAAAAAAAAAAAATTTAACTCAAATAATGGATTTTTTCACAAGTTACAGTGTTTCCGGGTTTCACACATGACGGACAGGAAAATTTTTTGACCTATTTTGGTGTTTTTTTCCAATTCTATTGCAGTAAATCAATTTTTAAAAAGTATGAAATTAATCTCCATTAAATTATCTCGACGATAGTATGCAAAATATCTTGATTCCGTGAACTAACAAGGCTATAATAATAAAAATAGCCGCCAAAATGAGGCGAAAAAAATTTTTCGATCGTAAAGCACTCTCTGATGCTTCGCATCATGAGTCGTGCAAAAAAGCCATAAAAAATTTTTTATTCTTAATTTTTGCAATAATTTGTTCCAACTTAAAAAAAATCAAAACAGCTGAGTTTTAAATTGCATTGATAATAAAAAACTTAGAGGTTTAGAGAAATAAAAATAAAATTCTATTATTCAAGTAGAACAAAAAAAAGTGATCGCTATCGATAATAAACGCCTTTGATTTGAATGCTTGTTTTTATTCCGAATTGAATGAATCGGAATTAGTGAGTTTCATTGTAATAAAAACTCACCTGGACACCATCGAGAAATATATGTGGTTAATCTTGATGTATAATATACGAATATAATATTTTATTAAAGTGCTGTACTGGGATTTTCTATTTCGAGAAGTTACACACACGCTACTTGTGTCACGTCACATTCAAGTTGACACACGAAATGTCAACCAGGCAATCGCCAGGACATTTATGTACTTTGGGTTACTCGCGCCATATGTTGTGTTGGTCGCGTGCCTTCACGAGGGCTTTCCTATTCAGCTATAATTACCTACTTCACTTTAATGAACGTCTAATATTGTCCACTTCCACTTGCAAATATATATATATACAAATAAAAAAACCTCTTGGCATTATTTTTTTCGCGTCTTTTCTGTCTGCCGCTATTGACTCCCACTTCTATTATATACTTAACTATATTCTGTTTTATTGTGATTCTACATAGGCAATACGTCGTGTGCCGAGCTTTTGTCTCGACTGACTGATATTTTGTAATTATGTTATAATTCTTGTAATAATTACGATCGAGCCTCTTGTCAAATTGTTAATTTTCGATCAGGAAATTTTTATGTTATGGCTATTGGTTTTATCATAATAAATTTTTTAGAAATTAAAAATTAACTTTTTTGGCTTTATCAAAGTTAATCTAAACCAAAACTTATATACAATTTTAAAATAAGAATTTTTTTCGAAAAAATTCATGATTGTCAAGATTTATGAAAAAAAAAAAACAAATAATTAAGGAAAAATGTAATAAACATTTAAAGAAATTTTAAAAATATGTTTTTTTAAATGAATTTTTTTTTTTCACTAAAATAAAAGTCACATAATTTGAAGTAAAAAATTAAAGTGGAACAATTTTATTTCTGATTTTTTGGAAAAAGTTATTGAATAAAATTTTAAAAATTTATTTGTAAAAAATTTATAAAAAATGTGTATTTAACGAAAAAAAAAAATAGTAGTGATATAAATTTTATCGGTAATAAATTTTTTTTCAAACAATTTAATAAAAATAATAAATAGAAAATTTATCTTTCAATAAAACTCATGATAGCAGAAGTTATTTAATAAAAAAGTAAAAAAAGGTAAACGTAAATTTCCGATGACGAAACAAATAAAAATACGCCTTGAAGTTTATATTCAGAGACAGAGAAATCACTCTAGTATTTGAGTTTATCTGTAAAAATAAATAAAATAAAGAGCTAAGAAAGTTGATAGTAAGGAAACGAGCTGAGAAAAGTAAAGCAAAGCAAGTAAGCAAAGCGAGTGTGCCAAAATACAGTAGTTTCCAGTCGATAGAGCTACTACGAGCGCGAATACCAATATAGCGAATCTCTGGCCGTGACACATTGCGAAGATCGCACTTGGTTGCCAACTACGACAGCTTCATTCCTACATATCTCGAGCTCGAGTTGAGTTTTCCCATGTCTGTTTTCTATTCTGTCTTTCTCTTAGTTCTCCGCGATGCACAGTATATAAACCCCTTGCCACCCTATCAGTTATAGTCGTCTTTCAAACCATCCTAGCTTTTCTCATTCTCAGTGTACACCTATATATATCCAGGACGTATACTCGACTACTCAATGGGTTCTCTTCCTATTCTATTCCGTTGAATTTAGCATCCAGTTGCCGCTGCTATTTAAATGACAGCCTCTTCTACGTAAATCGTCTCTATTCGAATTCAAATGAGACCTCGTTCACATCATGCCACGCGTCATATACCTCTTCTATTCTAGTACCACCTACATCTTTTTTTCCGAGCTTCAACACGTCAAAATCCACCGCCTACTATCCTTCCGACCGTACATTTTTCCTTGTATGCACTCAAGTTCAAGTTGAGGGAAAAAGTTTTAATTATACGGAAAAAGCTTAGTCTTGAAAAAATTAGGATTTCATATTTTTTTTATCATTTGCCAAATATTTGATGAATAATGTCAAAAATACATTATTTTTAATGTGATTGAAATAAAAAATATTCATGTGAATGTATCTAATGAATTGTCAAAATTAATTATTAGAATAAATTATTATTCAATCAAAAGAAGTTTATTTTAAATTCTTAAAACTTAACTCACTTGAGAAATTCATCTTTCAAAAATTAAGAACAAAATTTTTTAAAGCTATATGGAAGGATTTTCTATTTATTTTTTGGATAAATCAACTGAAAAATTCTATTGACAACATACAAAAATTTTAGACAGTCAAATAAATTATACTTGATGAAAAATTTTTAAAAATAAAATAACTTGATACAAAAGAAAAATTTTTGAACCAAAAAAGTAATTTTTAAGAGTTTCATTGTGTTGAATCAAAACGAAAAATTCTTAAACCAAATAAAATTTACAAGCTAAGAAAAATTTCTCATTTTCACAATTTTTCTACACTGATGAAAAAATTAACTTCTCAAGAGCCAAAATCTTGAACCAAGAATACCATTTTGAAGAAAATGATTTTCTTGAGTCGGGAGAATAAATTCTTGAAACAAGAAAATTTTCTTAGACCAAGAATAATTTCTTAACTCAAGAATTTATTCTTTTGACTCAAGAAAATAATTTTCTTCAAAATGGTATTCTTGGTTCAAGATTTTGGCTCTTGAGAAGTTAATTTTTTTATCAGCGTACTTAAATCAACACGAAAAAAAGAAAACTCGAAAAATTACAGTATAAAATGTAAAATCGGTCCCGTCGTAATCGAAACTAGAAAAATTACAGTTTGAAATAACATTTTTCTAAATTCAATTTTTTTATTTTATATTCAGAGCTTTCAATGTAAATATTACATTCTACACTGTAATTCTTATAAAATCTGTAATAATTACATTTGAAACTGTAATTTTTCCAGTTTTCATCACGAAGCGCCACGTTGCATTATACAGGGTGTCCCAGAAGTAACGGACGCCATTGTAGCATCTGATAAACAAAATACAGTCGACGCTCTCTGTATTGGACCTCTCTGTGTTGACCGCTCTCTGTATTTGACCACATTCTTCTTCTGTATTTGACGATTTTACACAGCTCTTATGGACAAGGACGAGTCAAATACAGAGAATTGTCCTGTACGGGTGAGTCAAATACAGAGAGCGATGTAATTGAGACGAAAAGTCCTTAGCTATTTTTTAATCAGACGCATAGATAATTAATTATTAATTAAAATAACGTCCTTTTATGTGTTAGAGAGAGAGCACTAGTGTCCAGTCAAGTGCGTTCAAAACGAAGACGCTTGCACGTGTAAATGTGTAAGTAAATGTGTGACTACGTTAGCTATAGAAGCTAGTTAGTCATACAGTTAGTTGTGTCTTTGTTTGGCACGTACTTTACTAGACACTGGCGCTCTTTCTCTAACAAATAAAGAGACGTTATTTTTAATTAATAATTAATTATCTATGAGGTTAATTAAAAAATGGCTAAGGACTTTTCGTCTCAGAATTATTTTTTCCATCAGATGCTACAATGGCGTCCGTTACTTCTGGGACACCTTGTATACTGTAATTTTTCAAGTTTTCTTTTTTCCGTGAAGATTTATAAGCCACAAAATTAAAATTAATTTATTGATGACTGATATGAACTATGATTTATATATTCAATATTTTTCCATACATATGGTATGTTTAATTTAATACTGATGGCATAATAAAAACAATAAATATAATCCAAAAGTATAAACAAAAATAAATTAACTTTAATCAGATGCGAACTTTTACCGAATATTGAAGCATTAATATAAACATTAGAATGCTTGACAAATATTAGCCATCCAATTACGAAGCTCAATGAATACGCAAACATTATCAAAGCATTAAACACAATACTAATGCCCGAGCTAACTGGACCGGACAAGAGTTGGCAATTATTTGAATGGACAATATAAGGAGCAGAGTAGACAATATAAGTACACGGCTTAAGACTGAAACTGAGTCTAAGAAGCAGAAGCCAAGGGGGTGAGAAAGATGGCAATATTTCAACAATGAATGGCCACAGGGGACATGCGGTTGAAATTTGATTAGCGTTAATTATCACAAGGTACTCAGTGCTCTGAAGGAAGCCTTGACGCTACTCTCATCTGAGACTTGTGTTTGTCCGCTTGCCAGTGTATCCGGCTCGGCTAGCTGAATTATTCAGTTAATTTCCGGTAAACCGAGATTTCACCTCGTACTTTGGTAACATACATAAGTGAACAACCAGAAGTAGGATAGGGACAAGAAGGAACAAGAACGCGTAAGAGAAGAACATTATGGATAGATCTAAGACATCTCTTATCCTTGTCGAGCTGAATTGAGTTGCCTTGAGTTGCCTTGAGGATGAGGACAGTGACTGAGAAGACATCGTCGAAAGCACGGGTAACGGATCAGACCTAAGTACGTACTTAGCAAACCTGGAAGCACTGCCGGAGGCGCCTTAATCACGTAATTGCTCGCTAAATCCCGGAGGCTTGGCTCTTAGTGTAACCAAAGAGAGTCGACGGTGTATAGATGGATAGACGAGAAATTTCAAATGAGTCTATCTGCACTCCGAGACTAAAGGCGGGATAGACAAACTAAAGGTGAACGATAAATCCAGATGAAGATCGTGTAATAGAGATGAAGATGATGCATTATAGTTTGCTCCATCATATCTACTAGTGAATTCTATCTGCAAACTACAAAGTAAGAACAAACGGCCTCCGGCTCGATATCTTCTTACTTATTCATTACGCAGAGCCTTTACTTTACTTTGGCAATAGAATGGAAAATTACAAGAGCGCATCTTCAATGAGATATCCTACGTCAACGTGCCCTTGATTTCTGTTTCCGAGAATTCAAAAGTTAAAGGTCATTAAATTTATCTTTAGAAGTAGAGTTTTTGTTTTTATGACACTTTTTGGAGTTATAAGCTTTTTTATCAGATTTGTTTTTGCACGACTCATGATGCGAAGCATCAGAGAGTGCCTTTCGATCGAAAAATTTTTTTCGCCTCATTTTAGCAACTGTTTTTAGTATTATAGCCTTGTTAGTTCACGAAATCAAGATATTTTGCATACTATTGTCGGGATAATTTAATGGAGATTAATTCCATACTTTCTAAAAATTGATTTACTGCAATAGAAACGGAAAAAAACATCAAAATAGGTCAAAAATTTTCCTGTCCGTCATGTATGAAACCCCGGAAACACTGTAACTTGTGAAAAATCAATTATTTGAGTTAAATTTTTTTTTTTTAAATTCTAATTGACGATTGTAGGTCACTGAATGCGAATGATTAATTAATTCAGTGTCGTTTAATTACAATTAATAAAAAACGAAAACTACAAGACCGTATATCTATATATATCCATGTAAAATTAACATGGATGGTGATATATCTATATCTATAGATATTATGTACATTTTATTCCACCAGGTACGCTTGTGCAGTACCTTCCTACTACAGCTGTTTTTTCGGCAATTAATTTTGAACGACTTAAGTTTTTTTTTTTTTTTTTTTTATATTTCATAATTAAATGAGCATTATGAGTCGTGCACTTTTGGATTTTTCAAACTTTTATTTTGGTGGGAGGCGTTCAGTTTAATTTGATGATTAATTATTAAACTTTTGAGTATGGAATTAAATTGTTAAATTCACATAATAGTTCTAAATTATAAGATTAAACTTTTTAATAAAAAAGGATTCCATTTTTGTAAAAAAATTTTTTGAATTATAATAAATTAATTAATGATTTTAATTTAAAAAAAAAAAAAAATCATTGGAACTTAATGTACGTTTTTTTGAATGAAAATAATAATTAATGATTAAATAAGATTTGTCTAAGCTCTATGATTAATGATATTTTAGCAAAATAATCATAAAGAATGATATCCTGAGTTAATGAATTAATTTTATATGTATCGGAAAATATAGGGTGAATAACAGA
The DNA here is from genome assembly GCF_020080835.1 of Cotesia glomerata. Taxonomy (NCBI): domain Eukaryota; kingdom Metazoa; phylum Arthropoda; class Insecta; order Hymenoptera; family Braconidae; genus Cotesia; species Cotesia glomerata. The sequence continues at coordinate 25,991,824 of NC_058159.1, read as the reverse complement.
TGTAACAATCGTCGTATATTTCCAATCGAATGCTCTCATACAATGTCATAAGAAATTATTATATGCTTAACGACTTAGAGTTTGAGTTAATATAGCAATTAATGTTTCACCAGAGTTATTTCACGTGTCACACGAATAAGTTATAACAGAGGGTGTCCGGGGGATGCTGGTAGCAGTGCTTTGGATTATTTGTACCCTTGTCAAACGATCTAGAAACAGTTGAGGTTGAGAGAAATATCGCTGAGTTTTTATATATGTCCAATATACAGGGTACAAATATAAATATAAGTATAAGTATAAATATACATAAAGATTTAAGCTCCCTCGGTCTATTTATTCCCCACTCAATATTCAATAATTCCGAGTGTCCAGAGCGTCCAGTCCCCTCGAATAGGCTCAAAGTCATTTACAAAAATGTATCTTCCATTGTCTCTTTTTCTGCTGGGTGACATTTTTTGGCCATCAACAAAGCGCATTATCGTCCAACGTGGATAATATATATCCGAATCAAATCGGAAACCCGAGACATTACGTTCCGGTGGACGTCACCGCAAATCGAGGTTAAGCACTTCCGGATACCCCGAAACTTGTACAAAAATATCTTATATTGATATCATCACTATCTATTATGAGTGTACGCACAATAAAAGTTCCTATTTACTTTAATGTTACGGTAATTGCTTTGGCAACTGCCAATACAATTACCAGCGAGACTAATTTCAGTGAAATGTCGGTAATTTATGTGATGGCGCAGCTATTTTTACTACTTTTAAACTTTTGGATTTATTTTACGGATTTTTTATTCAATTCTTAGTCAATAGTCTCAAATTTTTCCTTAAAATGTTCAACAATAAAAGTTTATAACTAACGAATCGACAGAAGCATTCCTCGTAGGCACATAATTTGCTACAACGACGCCAGATGGTGTAAGTAATGAAATCTGACTACTTGCAACCATTTCGTGAACCCGTAATTCGACATGAAAATACTTCTTGGAATGTGTGTTGATTACAATTGTCAAAGTGATTTTATAAAACTAAAAGTAAAGTAATCAAATTAAATTTTCTAGAAATAAACATAAAAATATATCCGCCGAACATTGGAAATAATTAGCAAAATAAAATACATCTTCAGCCATTTAGGAGATGTATGTTTAGATATTATAAGCGAAGCTAACCTCATCTACCATGCAGCTATTACGAAACGCCTTGACAAATTTTAACGTTTTTATATCTGAGCATGATTGCAATAAAAAGTCGATGGCAAAAGCACTTGCCTTTTCGATTGTAGAAAGAAATTTCCATGCAGTGGAAAAATTGATAAAAGCAGGTACTGATATAAATGAAACAAAACAGAATAGAATAGAATAGAATTTTATTTGTATCACTGTGTTTAGTGTTTTACAAAACTGTTACCTTTTACATTTATATGCTTATAATTGAATATTTACTTTTTTTACCAATATCTTTGGTACACTCTTTTTTTTATAAATGAAACAACTGATCGAAACTGCACAATTTACGCAAAAATGATGGAACTTTTTCTCCAGCATGGAGCCGATCCTAATGGCAAAAAGAAAAATTAGGAAAACGGTTGACCCTAAAGGCCATCCCTGTAACTTCCCGATAATTCCGTTAATACCTGGCCGCTTTTTTGAGCTCTTCGAGCTCAAAAATACAATCTGTGTGTTGTTTTAAACTCTCTGAGCTCAAAAAGATACCTTTTCTATGCTTTTGAGCTCTTTGAGCTCAAAAGTCTGATAGAAGTTTCATAGAACACTATTTTTTGAATGTTCATACCGCAATAACTTTTGAATGAACCGATTTTTACGCGGTTGGCGGCATTCTACGTAGTTTTTTAAGCCTTATAAATAATTTCTAAGTTTCAATTGGTCAAACTAGAAATTTCGGAGTAACTCTGAAAAAACACTTTTTTCGGTTTTCTTTCGTTCACGATATCTCTCGAACGAATCAACCGATTTTGACCGGATTGGCGGCGATCGACGTGGTTTTTCAAGGTTGAGAGCTGATTAGTTTTTGGAATCGATCGGTTGAGCCGTTTAAAAGTTATCCCAAAAAAACCACTTCAGAAAAAATTTTTTTTCCTACTTTTTTTTAGATTTCTCCAAATCTCTCAAAATCTATCGGTCCGAATCGGTTCAAATTAACAGGAAATCTAAGTTTGGCGAAGCCCTTTCGAATGGCACCAACCGCGATGAAATCGGTTCAACCGTTCAAAAGTTATAAGAGGTTTACATACTTACACACACACACACACACACACACACACACACACACACACACACACACACACACACACACACACACACACACACACACACACACACACACACACACACACACACACACACACACACACACACACACACACACACACACACACACACATACATACAGACATAGTGACACCCTCGCGGGAATAGTCAGGAAAGCTTCCTAGGACCTCAAAACGTCGAGATCTGATGAAAACTCGATTTTCGAAAAACGGGGTAAAACCAATAACTTCCCGATTTTTGAAAATTTTCAATTTTCTTAGCAGGAAGTTAAAAATCTTGGTGGTTCGGACCTAATTCCGTTGGAAGAAGCATTGTATTTTGGAAACATAAACATGATAAGAGACCTAATAGAATATAAAGCGGACGTCTATTGTATCCATCACATTGAAAGTGGAGAGACAGTCATCCACAGGACTGTAAAATTTAACAGAAGTATAGATATGATTGGGCTGCTGATGCGAAACTACAAGGCTAATATCAACATAGTCTCCTTTACTAAAAAATCTCTTTTGTATTACGCCATTACGATCAGAAGTTTAACCACCGCGCAATATTTTATCAAATTAGGGATTGAGGTCAACCTGGAAAATTCTGACGGTGATACAACTTTGCAATACGCGGGTTACTATTTGAATGCTGTAAAAGATTCAATCAAGAAACGCGTCGTGAATTTAAGAGCTGCTGGTTGCTATGTCAGCAAAAAGAATCTGTTGGCCGTTGATTGGGAGTCTCCTTGTGTGAAATCCTTCTACGACAAGTGTTTCAGACGGATTGAGCTTATTTCTATCCTAAAACATTGAAGTATCAATTACTTAGAACTTTAGAACGGAAAGAAGTGTTAATTACAATAGAAGATATCATTTTTAGTATTTTCTATGGGGTACTATCGTATACTTTTGTTAGGAAATTGTTTTATTATTTGACTATTTTCATCAATTTTATGCAAAATTTTCTATGTTTTTAATTTATTGGACTAATTTATGTGAAAATATTTATGTAATCGATAGTAAATATGATTTTTAAGATGACAATAAAGTATATTCATTTTTATTGACGTATTAAACGAAAAATGAGTTAATATACCATTTAACCCTCACATAATTTAAGAAACATTATGTAAAAAAAGTCATCGTAGCGTTTAAAAAGCCCGGAGGGATGATACGAAAAAAATTCATACAAGCAGAAATGGCCACTTTCTATAAGAAATATATTACATAAAAGCAAAGTTGAGGCAGCGAAAAATAAAAACCAGCCAGAAGCTAAGTACAAAAAGCAAAAAAATAAAAGAAAACAACCCCTTAAGTCTCTTTTCTCTTAGAATCTTACATTCCAATAACTTTAACGTTATTTCAGGTTCAGATTTGCCTGAAATTTGTTTCTTGCCTCTACCAGAAGCCCATAAATATGTAATGCCTCAACTTCCATCTCTCTCTTTTTCTCTATAATTTTTCCTCAGCTCTTTTCTTATTTTTCCTCCACCTTTTTGGCTTGTAAAACGGTACGTGTTTGCAGCTTCGTAGGGTTGTAGCTTAAGGCAATGCGCTGTACTCGGTTTGGGATATATCGAAAAGAGAATGGGACACGCGGTAAATCATTTGTCCCGAAAGAAAACACAATGCAATATCAGAGACGTGCAGAAATATAACTCGGTTTTTTTTTTTTTTTTCATTTCTTGTTACCATGAAGACGGCGAATTGTGAACACCATAAGTCAACGTTATATTGCCAAAAATACTTTAAAGTGCCACTCAGCTTCTATGTACGCATATTTTGCACATATACCTTGGGATATATAAATTTATATGTGTTACATACAGTGTCGAGTGAATACATAGACGGTATAGTTGGAAGACATAACTCGGTGCGCCCTTTATGCTAAGGATGATATTTTATCACTGGAAGACGCTTTTGAGATTAAATCAACCGGATATTATACGTATAAACGAATAAGGTGACATAAAAGATGCTAATTAAATTTTATTTTCAATAAAAAAATTTTATTGACATTTTTTTATGATTTGTTATGTTGTGTGAGAATAAATAAATAAAGTACGTCGAGTTGAATTGAAAATGAAAAATATAAAATAGGTTAGTTGGAATTTCTCCCCTTTTTTATATTTAATCAGTTGTTGAAATCCTTCAAGAGGTCTTTTTGTGTACGCGTACAACAATTGAGAGATTCTTAATTAAAAGTTGCATGGTGCGTTGCAATTGTAAATAAAAAAAGTATGAAAAATGTGTGCTTGCGAACACTGTGCATGTTGATGGTGAAGCCAACGTTCGCAGGGAATGAAAGAGAAGATAAGTATCATTGGAAAGTAAAGTAACTCTCAAATAATACTCAAGATTCTGTATAATAGAATTGTAGTAGTTCCCCGAGGAAAAATTACTTTTTCTATCACTTTTTTAGGTAAGATAAATCTTCAAGTTATTATCAGTGTTATTTATTGTAACTTATATACGGAAAAAAATAATAAAATAGCAAAAAAACAGGAACAAAATTCGTACTAGAGTTAAGAAAACTAAAATAATGCTTTCGAAATCGAACAAAAGCTATGAAATATTATCCCTAAAATACTATACAGTACAACGCTGTAATTTATGATCTATGTACTTCCGGTTACAGTGAGATACGGAAAATACTAAGCTAGATTTTATACTTGATTCATTTTTGGTCCTATAAATTTTTTTTACTGATGAAATTTTGGAAGAATAATGATTTTGTTTTAAAAATATGAGTCAATAGACTGAAAAATTTGATAAAAGAGAAGAAAATTTTAAATGTTGATATAAATTCAGATCATGATTTTTTTAATGATACTAATTTAATTGCAAAAAAAAATTTGGTAAATCCAAAAGTGCACACCTCAAAATCTCATTTTTCACAGTATAATTGATTAAAATAAAATATAAAAAGCAAAATAAAAAAAATAGAAAACTTTGCTATGGTTTAGTGGCACCATAATTCTAAGGTGAAGAAAAAAAATACTACAATAAAATGTATAGATAGATGTACAAAAAAATACATAGTCATATATTAGTTTTTTATAAATAATAATTTAACGACAGTAAATTGAACGTTCACATTAATTGAGAAACTCCGTCGTGTGTTACTTTAGATGATAAAAAAAAATTATTCCGTCACGATCATTTTTTCAACCAATTTTCAATTTTCTTAGCGGGAAGTTAAAAACCAATTTCAGTTTTAAGAAAACTGCTTTTTTTGAAATTTTGAGAGTAGAGCACTACTTCAACGCTTCGCTTATGAGGCGTGCAATTGATTTTATCATATAAATACGCAAGAAACAAAATTTTCTTTAAATTATCTTGACTATATTAATGATATTTACTGATTGCTCATTAAAAACAATTCAACATTTATAGAATCTCCAAAAAGTATAATCATCCAATTCAACCCAAGACTGAAAAAGAAGCTCCAATTAAATTTTAATCTCGCAAATTAATTAAATCCTCGCGTAACAGTTACAATTATCCCTTAACGTCTTGAATATTTATCCGTCTAATCCATTTAATAATCAGATACTTTTATTTTATTTAGTAATCCAGGAGGCATTCTAGGACCGACAAGTCTATTCGGTCCGTCACGAGCCATTAATACAGAAGTAACATAAAGGAGAAAGAGAACTCAAGACCCGAATGCCATTTCCACATCTCGTTTACACAGCTCGGGACGGTTGTTCGGCATTAATTGCGCCGTAGGGCATGTCTTAATTGACAAAGGTCCTCCTGGACGGCACATTAAAACATCTCCATGTCTTTCAGCGGCTAAACATCCTCCCATTTTACTTTTTACTACTTTATTTATTTTTATTTCATTCATGTGAATTTTAATTAACCAAAAAATCTTAACCCGAACCAAAATTAAATCCACGGTTAAAAATAATTATTTCAGCAATAAAATCCGTGTTTTAAACCCTGGAAAATAAACGGAGAGATTTTGTACAAACAATATAGGTAATAAAATAATAGAAAGGATGAAAATAAAATAAATAATGATTGAGAAGCATGACTCAGACAATTATATCAAGTACATCATAAGGGTTTTTTATTAACCCACCACATGGTACTAAACAAAAGGGCCGATTTCATGAGGTCAGCCACTCGATCTGTCTAGCCAAACAGACAGTTACCTTTTATACAAGTTTACAAGCATACTAGTTAAGTAGATGACCCGCAAGTGCTTAACCATTTCAAAATGAATACTTCATCTTCCGTTTCAGTTATATTACATCTATATATTATTATTATTATTATTATTACTATACAATATATGTATGACTTTACGAGAGCTTTAGCCACTTCTATTCACCTTACATTCACAAAAATATATAAAAAGCTAAATAAATGGCAATAGTAAAGAAAAGTAGCGAAATTTTATTTTGTTAATACCATTTTCCCTACACACAAACTTTGAATATATTCATGGACTATGAAATATTTTATTTTTGCTTGGTTCATTGTTATCTTTAAAAATATTATTTTTTATTTTGTACTTTTATGGGTATAATATAAATAAAAATTACTAGCAACCTTGCAGTCACTATCTGACTGTCGTAACTTGTGGACTATAAATAAATAAAATTTTGCTTTATTAATTAATGACTTTAGTTAAATTGCATCGTACTTTTTTAACTATTGACATTTTTAAAGATATAAGCTCATCCCGATGTTACACTCATCAAGAGCTTTCATTTGAGTACCCACATGCATTTTGATATATTTTTCATATATACATATATATAATATATATAAATATATGAAAAATTGATGTGGGTACTCCAATGAAAGGTCTTGACAAGTGTAATGTCGGGATGAGCTTATATCTTTAAAAATGTTAATAGTTCACAAGATACAAGGTAATTTCTTAATTATGTATCTAGAGATAGAGTATTTTCGAATGCAGCCTAAAAACTTATCATCATAAATTGATTATCGGTGAGAATGATATGATTTGCAATGACACTAAAAAAATTGATTTTATCATATGACTATCCTGGAGACAAAATTTTTCTTATTCTTTTAATAATATAGATTTTAAAAATATAAGCTCATCCCGATGTTACACTCATCAAGAGCTTTCATCTGAGTACACAGATAAAAAAATGTTCTTGAATCAATTATCTATTTTTGAAGAGCTCAATATTCTTGGTTTGAGTAGAAAAATTCTTGATTTAAGAATATTTTTCTTGATTTAAGGAAATTTTACTTAATTCAAGAATTTTTCTCTTGAATCAAGTTAATTTTTTTTTCTGTGTAGCCACATGCATTTTATATATTTTTCATATATGCATCTATACTAATAAATGAAGAGTTCTTTTGTCCGGTTATACTGTAAAAACTACTGAACCGATTGGAATAATACTTATACCATAAGATGCAGCGTGTTTCGGAGAAGGTTTTAGTATATGATATGGTGGTGATTACTTATCCGGAACCTATATTTTTTTGACTTAGAAATAATGAATTTTTATTGTAACTAAATTTATTCTATTCGATTGTCATTTGTTTAAAATAAATTTTTTAATTCTATTGGTTATGTTTACATACTAGGCAGATTTCTTCACTTATGAGACCTGCAATTTCTTTAACTGATACTTTCAATGCTCACTAAAAATTTTTTTTTTCATATCAGTTATTATTCATTTTTGTAAGAAAGACACGGGAATGTTATAATGATTGTACATTGAAAGTAACAATGAATATTAGTTAGAATAATTACATGGATAAAAGGTGCATGCCAATTCGATAGAATTGGGAATCTGTGCAAGTCAAAACAATACTCTAATTAAATTTCAAGTCTAGATCTAAAAATGCAATTCTATAAAGCGTCCAGCGGAGCGGGCGACTAACAGCTAGTATATAAATATATGAAAAATTGATGTGGGTACTCAAATGAAAGGTCTCGATGAGTGTAATGTCGGGGTGAGCTTATATCTTCAAAAATGTCAATAGTTCACAAGATACAAGGTAATTTCTTAATTATGTATCTAGAGATAGAGTATTTTTGAATGCAGCCTAAGAACTTATCATCATAAATTGACTATCGGTGAGAGTGATATGATACCTTGAAAAGGCACAACTCCAGATCAAGACCTTTCCAACGACACCAAATTTAACCATAAAAACCCATTTTATCATATAAATACACTGGCTACAAAATTTCGCTTATTCTCTTAATAATATAGATTATTTTTTAGATCTCGTTCAATAAAATAAAATTATTTTAATTTTTTTATTTTGAAATTAATATTTTTACTGAACTTAATGGTTAATGTGTGAAGTAAAGTAAATTTGTAATATGGGTTGGTACAAATTGAAAATACTCGCTTACATTTCTATAAGGAATGTAATGTAAAGGCATATAAAAAGTTAATAAAAGTTAAAGAGAGTGTATGAGGCGATAAGATAACCGATAAGAGAAACGTGTGTCGCGAAATGGGAGTTGTTTAGTTTTTACATGGAAATCAACGCGTAAGAAGTTTTCTCACGTATCTAATTTTTGTGGTCATAAAGATGACATTATTAACACGAATCGTGAAGCTAAAAGCTTGACTAGACTGCCTTTATGGCGGAAAAGATGATTGTTTATTTGCAAATACTTACAATATAAAAATTGTTTGACTTTGCTTTGAATTAAATTTTCTAAAAATTAAGAGTTCAAGAAATTTAATGCGCATAATGGCTGTAATTACTTATCAGAAGTAAATAATTCGGGTATACCCGCGTTTAATTAATTTTTCTCCCCTCCGGGAGGAAAGCGTCAATTTTCCTCCCTATGCGCTACACGAAAATGCCGCTTTCCGCCTCCGTCGAGGAGAAAAATAGTATTCTCACCACGGGCAGGAAATAAGAAAGCCTTAGATCACATGTTTGTCGACCTCGGCTTCGCCTCGGTCAACAATTACATGTAATCTGAGACATTACTTATTGCCCTAGGTAAGAAATATACTATTTTTAACTTAATAATGAAAGTTAGTAAAGTACCTGAGTCCATTGTTACTGAGATAGTAAACAATAACATAAAAAATTAATTAAAGTGTCATTACTCAATGATAATTCATTTTTCATATAAAAAAATTTTTTACAAATACTATAGTACGCTTTACTATCTTTGATTTTATCTTAATGTTCGACATTATTACTTTATAGTACTTTGTTATTTTTTAATTGATAAGTAAATGGTCGATATTTCATTGATCCACAATAAAAAAATGTAATAAATTTGACATGCTATAAAATTTATTAAAAATATTAATATTAAAGCAAAATTATTACTGCAAAGTCATTTTTGAAAAAATGTATATCTAAAAAGTTTGCATGCAATTAATAAAATTATGGAAATTTAATTATTAAAAAAAAAAATTATTCTTTTTAGTTTTGATACTTGTAATTTAATAAAAAATTTGAAAAAGAAGTCCAATGAACTTGTATTTTGTTAACAGACGAGTATTAGTTCTTTGACCTAATATAAACTCTAGAACTCGAATCATCATTATTAAAAAATAAATTAATGATAATGACAATTTACTTTATTTGAAGTTGAAGCTTTTGATTGGACATGATGAATAAAATGAATAAGAAGTAAATAAAATTTTCAAGACGACAAGAAAAATTCCCGATACTGGTAGTTAAATATTAATGCGTAATAACAAAGTTGCCCGCATTCCACATTCCAGAAGCACCTACGTGTCAATATCGATCTAGTTAAGTACGCGGTGAGTACCTGGGGCCTGGGAAGAAGATTATAGCCAGTAGACAAGAGTACGCGACGGTAGACAAAGGTAGACGTCTAGGGTGACGGTCGCACTGGGGTATGAATAAATTCCGTAGGCTGACTCATGGAAAATAACAACGTCTGCGGCTGAGCTACACTACTTACCGTTTAACTATTTACGTATTTACCAGACTGTATGACTACGCTGCTATCATGTGTACACTTAGGTATTGACTGTTCTGTCAACTATATCTGACGCTAACTTATCAAAGACAAATAATAAAAAATTCATGGGAATTCACAGGATATAAGGTAAAAGACCCAATACCGGAACGATTTGACAATTATTATTATATATTTCATCTCGTACTCAATCAAATTAAACAAACTTTTCTTTATTGGAAATCTCAATCTTTTTTTTACATAATAAAATATGAATGAGACTTTAAATTATATTGGAAATATTGAAAAAAAAATGTTAATGATGTCAATAGTCTTAGATTTCTGACTTATCAAGGTCTCTTAATGGTTTTGCTAAGAAATCACTCGATGATCTTAAGCTCATAGAAACCTAATGGAAATACTTTTCACTAAAATTTTTTTTTTGTTATTTAAAATTTACTGTTCGTCTATTGGTACACCCAAAATGAGCTAATACCCAGTATCGGAACAGTCAGCCATATTGATATTATTTATTTACATTTACGATATATACTGTGTTGATTGTTTACATCAAGCTCAACAACAAAAGTTTTTGTGAAATAACATTTAATACAGAAAGTAATTTTATTATAAAAATTGTTTCAAATATTCGTAAATTTTAACTTGAAGAACAAAAGCAAATTTCTGTTTAGAAATTTTCTTTTTTACATAAGTGTCGTCAAGTATAATCTCGAATCGTTTATTTTTTTTTTTTTTTATTTTTAGTAAAAATGTATGTGATTTTTTAATATTAAATAATTATTGTTAGTTTCACTATGCATACATGTCATTTGAGGTAGTAGTAGGATGCCGAAAGTTAAGTCGAAGATAAAATTTTATAAATTAGTTTTACAAATTCAGAAAAATTCACATAAAGTATTATGATTTGTTAATTAATTATTTAATTAATTCTGCTTACGAAAAGCGGACTCTTTAGATTAAAAAAATTAGTTTTATTTATCGTTCCGGTATTGGGTCAGCCATATTCCGTTATTGGGACTAGGCATTTAAGGTGTTCCGATACTGGGTCTTTTAGACTTTTTCAAAAAACATGTTTTTTTTAATATTAAATTCGACAAAATTGATAAATTTAATTATTTTCGTGTAACTACATGTTTATTCTATATGATTGGATGAATTATTATTACTAATGAACCATTTGAATATTTTCTAAGTAATAAAAATCAGTTATGTACCCTTCGTCGTTCCAGTATTGGGTCTTTTACCTTATGTTAGTTTATTCCGGGAATTTTTTATGAAATTTTGAAAAAAGAAATTTTACAAAATATTTTTTTTAATTCTAAAAATTTGAATTGTTGTACTGGGAGGATTTATGGAAAATTTTTTAGGACGATCGGAATTAATTTAATAAAAATTCTAGGACTGCCGGAATAATTTTTGGAAAATCTAAAAGAACCGGAAGGACTACTGGGATATTGATTCTGAAATTATTATTGAATGTAACTTTGTATTTACGAATTATGAAAAAAAAAAATTTATTTACTTAAAAGAAATTATTTTTTATTGGAATTTTCAAACGGAGTTTCGTACGATACTGATTATTTTATTTATTTTACCTTTAGAATAAATAATAGTTTAATAGCCGAGCTGCACAACTTTGCCGCACATTGTGTGAGGGTTAAATAGGAACAAGTTGTTATGCGGAGGCTCTTTCTGGGAAACAGCCTTAATTATTTCTTGGCCCATTATTCCACCGATTATGGCACAAGTGGGGCTTGTTTGTGCATACAAATCTCCTCTGCAATAAAATAAATTAAAAATAAATATTTAAGTAACTAAAAACAAATAATACTAATCATTTTTTAAATAAACAATGAACTTACTCAAGTAAGTAATTAATCTTATCTCCCAAATTATTCTTTTCAATGATAGCACGTGCTTCGGAAAGCAAAACATTGCAATCACGTTCATTTGGAAGCGGATCTCTGCGATGTTTCTCACGATAGTTTAACAGAACTGTGAAATAAAAATTGATTGGTTAAATGTTAACGGTATTTATTATATTATTATTAATTTATTGTTAGTTATTTATTAATAACTTTATTAATTATTAATTTATTATTAATTATATTGTTGGAAAATAAAAAATTAATTTACCTTGGAATAAATAATAAGTCTCAGTATCTTTAGGCAGTTGTGTAGCATCAAGAATTTTATGAAATGGTACAAATGTTTCTTCGTTTCTGACGTTGACAGTAGTGCTTTCGACTTTAGACTTGTCTGAACCAGATTCTTTGGTTTTCTTTGTTTGCACTACTTCCCTGTAATGATAAAAAAAAATATTTATATTAATAATTAATAATTAAGGTAAAAGCACCAATTATTGACACTATAGAAGACATGGTTAGGATTTCATTTTTTTTTTTAACATATTTAAAATTAAAGGCCAGTTTTTCAATTTAAGATAAAATTTTATCCAAGATAAAATTATTATTGCCAGTATATTTATAAATATCAAATATATAGATATATTTTATCATTAGATAAAATTTTATCCTGGATTGAAAAACTAGCTCTAAGATTGTCCAATTTTTTGTTTTATATAATATTAATTAATTTTTAGAGAAACAAAATTAATGCTTTTTAATAATAGTTTCTCAAGTTTAATAATTAATTTTAATCGAAAAAGTCAATCGTCCGTTGATATTGTTAATTTTTAATACTTAATTTATTCATTATAAAAAATGCTTACTTTGATTAGTTTAAAAGATAATTAAAAATCAGCTATTAATTTGAATGCTTACTTAACCAAAATAATTTAAATACTTTACACTGTCGAGTTGTTTCAGAATACCAGAGTAAGCTTTATTATTTTAATTATTGAATATCATATATTTTTCTCAACTATTCATTTTTTTTAATCCTAAATTATAGTGATTATCTAAAAAAATGAACGATTGTTATTAATATCGTAGATAATTAAATAAGATTTAAATAAAAATAAGGTGTCAATTGGTGCCTTTACCTTACATAAAAATTAATTGACCAATTCAGTACGTTCTTAGTAAATTGATCCAATAATCCTCAAATTTAAATAAGTAATACTAATTTTATATAATAATAAGCAAAAAATTTATGATGCTGAAATCAGCAGACATCTGATAATTTTTTCAATTTTTATAAAAAATCAATGGTGACAAAAAAACTATTTTTAAAAATTCTTACTTGTGATTTTTTTTAATTTCTACGTGTAGAATTATTTTACTCAATTTTATAAAATATTTTTTTTACTTGATAGAAATAAACTCACATAACATATTCATGGATGATCAAGTCAGAGAAAGTGTAGCCAAATGTTCCCCAAACATCGCCGGCGAAAAACTTAACACCGTAGTTCCGGCAAATATCATTCAACTTTTTAAGCTGAGTGATAGTGCATTCAGATGCGCAAATGACGTCAAAGTCCTTGAAGTATTCGTCATTTTTACTGTCAACATGATCCTCGTCGGCTGAAACTTTTACCATTGGATTCAAATTTTGCGCTCTAGATACTGAAGCTGTTGCTCTCTGTCAAAAAATTCATTTATCAATCATGATTAATTTAGTAAAGTCATAAATTACCTATTACGTAATGTTATTATATTATTTATCAACACGGAACAATTATTGATGTTATCAATAATTAATCTATTATATTCTATTAATTAATTAATATCATATCTATATTATAATTAATATTATATTAATTTAATATGTACTCATTATATGACTAACTATCGGCCAATATCACTTATCTCTAATTTGGCTAAACTCTTTGAGAAAATTATACATACTAGATTAATAGAATTTTGCTCTAAAAATAACATTTTATCAGAGAAGCAATTCGGTTTCGTTAAAAATAGAGGTACAATAGATGCTCTTACTTTTACCACAAAAAGCATATACAGTAGAACCTCGCTAAGTCGAACCTCGATAAGTCGAAAACCTCCTTAACTCAAAGAAATGTTCCATTCCCTTTCCCTTAAAAGCCTATTAAATGCCTATTAAAAGCCTGTAAAAGCCTATTCTATGAAAAATGTACAAATACAAGATCTAAGTTACTAGTTCTACCAAAAATAAACAAAACTATTAGTACACAGAATGCTTATTATGTAGCAATTAAATATTATAACAAACTCCCTGCTGATATGAAAACTATAGACTGTAGTAAAAAATTGTTAAAAAAAAAAAAGTTAAGTTCCTGGATAAGAAACCTTAATGGTTAAGATGCTTAAAAAATGTAATGGAAAATGCGAGTATTTGATTGGATATTTCTTTTTCTGATAATTATTTATAATTTTGTATTTCTCTCTCTATAAATTTATTACTTTTTGTACTTATTATCTCTTTGCATTGTATTATCGACAAAAATTTTTTAAAAAGTATATGTATTATAAAATTGTTATTTTTGTACTGGTTCTATACACAGGTGTCTTTACACCTCGATATAATTCCTTACCAGATAAATAAAAATGTATTTAATTATAATGGTTCTTAGGGAGCACTTGCTCTAGGATCAAAATTAAATAAATAAAATAAATAATAAATAGAATAAAAAATATCAAATAAACTAAATGAACTTACGTTTGTACCAATGTCATTTCTAGTAACAAAAAATTGGGAGCATGAATCACCGGTGTCAACATTACGGTGATCTAGGAATGTTACTGACTTAACACCAGCAAGGATTATGTTTTTAGCAACTTCGGCGACGAAGCCATTCATTCCGATCAAAAGCACACGTGCTAATCGTAATCTGAAAACAAAAATAAAACAAGCTATTAATTTATGCGCTTAAAATAATTTCATGACATTAAAGTTAGCCGTCTCTTGACCATTTTTTAATTTTATTTATTAAATATTATAAAAATTTATTTTGAAAAAATTATTTACAAAAAATTTCATTTTTAATTTTTACACATCAATTTTTTTTGCTATAATTTATTTGTTACAAAAATTATCAAATAGTTGCTAAATTTATTTTCATAATAATTTCTAGATAATTATTTTATAAATTTCCATTTGTTTTAAATAAATTAATTAATTATTGATCGACTTTGATTATTGCTAAAAGAGCCGGCAAATTGTAGGTTATAGATTATTGTCTCACCTTTTCTGTGATTCCAAACCCCATAAACGGATTTGCCTGTCATATAATTCAGCTTCCGCGTCAGTAAGCATTTCAGTGCCGTTTTTATTATCACCCATTGTTTTATTATTTAATTAAATCAATTATTATTTATAAAATCAAGGATCAAAGCCAGATAAACACAAGCTGACGCTAGTTTTAACTACTGACTGAAGTATCATACGAGTTCAGCAGTGCAGCCAACGAGTTTTTAACCAAGAAATTTGAAACAGCCAATTGCATTCGCCCGCGCGTGCGCGTGCGCGCGCCATCTTACCAACATTCAAGGCTTGTTACTGGTCGTTGGTAGAAGAGCTTTGTTTTTCATCGGCTCAGCTTCTGACGAGTGTTAACCTTCTGAATGATTTGTCATTTGTCGTAAGCGTCTCTCTCTGCGAGTTGTGTACATTTAAATAAAATGCGGTTATTTTAATAATATTCACTTTACTTAAATATTTGAAATAATTTTTTAATATGACTTTGATTAATAGTTAATTTGTAGTGTTTCAAACTATCATGGCGTTTGCAATCAATCAAGTTATGGTTGCACTTTGAATTAATTTTTTTATTTATTGTCTTAAAGTTTAAAAATTCATTATAATTTGACGAATCACTTGACTTTTGTTGATTCTTAAATGATTTTTTTAAGAAATGACAATGTACTTGTATTATGAAAAGAAAGTTAGCCAATATCATGAAATTTTTAGAATTTTTTTTTATTAAAAAATTTATGACAAAAAAATTTTTTTTTAATTTCATTTGTAAAAAATTTGAAAAATTATAAGTACAATTAAAAAAATTTTTTTTTAATTTTAAATTAATAGATGAAGCAAAATTAAAAAACCGAAAATATCGGCTAACTTTATTATTATACTTGTACTTTTTAGTAGCAAAGAGTCAGAAAATGTTCGGGATATAAATATGATAGAGTTCATGATACTAGGAGTAGCTGACACAGGTAAAAAATTTACAATACTTAAATTAAGATACTTTGGGCATTTTTTTAAATAACTAAATTTTGGAAAACAAAATTTAAAAAAAATTTTTCAATTTGTAAAAAGTTACTGATAAATTTAAAAAAAAATAATTTTTTAGAAATAATATATTTGTTTTTATAAAAATTTCGAAAAAATTAATCTCTTGTAGTTAAAATTCATTTTTATAATGATACAAATGGCGTACTTTAAAAATCAACTTACTTTTTTTGACAAACTAGATAGTATTAGATAAAATGAAAATTAAATTAGTATATATTTGATCATTTTAAAAATTTTCGTAATAAGTAAATTATGACAAAAAAAAATTTTTTTAAAATTGACATGTAGATATGAAAATAAAGTTAGCCGACATCTAAAAATTTTTATAATTTTTTTTACTAAAAAATTGATGACAAAAAAATTTTTTTAAAATTTCATTTGTAAAAAATTTGAAAAACTGTAAGTGCAATTAAAAAAAAAAAACATTTTTTAATTCTAATTTAATAAATGAAGCAAATATCAAAAATGTCGGCCAACTTTAATATTATCATGTAGACATTAAAAAAAAAAATAAAAAATTCAATATTTTAAAAATAATTTTTTGGAACAAATTTGTTTGTTAAAAAAAATAAAAAAATTGTCAAGTGACAGCTAATAAATTTAATGTCATTTAGATGAAATAATTATTTTTGAGAAAGTACTTGGTCCAATTTTGTGTAATGTAAAAAATAATAGTCGAGTTATTTATACAGTCACGTTCTATTACTTTTGCAGAATGGTGATAAAAAGTGTTTAGCATCAGTGATTGACAAGCAGAATGTAATCTATTAACTTGGAGCAGACTTCGATTCCTGCAACAGCAAAGCAGTTTGATCATCATCATCATCATCATCATGACCACCATAGTCATCTGGCATCGGCCGGTAGGGAAATAGCAGTTAAGTGATGTATTTTAGCTGATGGATCAACCCTTCTGCATAATATTTCTCTACCGAGGTTTGTTAATGCTTTCAATTGCATTTCTTTACAATTCTGATTGATGCATGCATATTATATATCCGAACTTTCCCGCTTGTTCTGTCGGCAACATCGGATGCGATTATAAAATGTTGAAAAGATACACAACATTACTTGATACAATATTTTTGTGAATACTATTAATATTTTATAAACATAATTAATTTTCATTGCATAAAAAATGATTTTTTATAAAATTACTGAAATCTAGAGAAAATTGTAATGTTGGTACTTGGAATGGGCGTAAAAAAAATAGTAAACATTTCAACTGTCAAATAATTTTGCAATAATTCCATTGTACAAAATGGTTTTTTATTTAAGACAATTATTTAAAGTGTAACAATTATTTTTGTAGTGAAAAAAGTTTTTAATACTCAAGAATTAATTATAGTTTTTTTTATTTTGATTTTTATTTATTTTCGTCTTGTAGGTTATGTTACCTACATGACAGATATTATTTTAGTAAGTAAATTATTTAATTATTTTCCAATTAACAATTTTATCTTACTTATCATTTTTGATGATTAAATTTAGGTAATTATTTTTTCTTAATCTAAAGTAATTTATTGAAATAATTTTATAAATTATTAATTTTTATTTATTTTTCTAGGACTGAAAGTGCTGGGGTTCGAGATTATAATTTAATTAATTTATAAATAACAAAAATGTCTGAGGACTACCAAGAAAAAATATTTTTATTCCAATTTCCCACTTGTACGACCAGTCAAAATTACACATTGGAAATACCACTAAAGATCCCATACAATGGATCAATCAAAGAGTTGACATACCGAATAATGAGCGCATTCAAATTGCCTTGTTATGTCGAGAAAGATTTGTTAGATTCTCTGGAGCAGACAGTAAAAAACTGGACTCAAAATTACTATGACGAGCGAGACGAGAAGTTGATAAAATCCGCCAGGAGCGGAGAAATAGATTTAGAAAAGATAATCAAAAACTGGGAAAAGGCTTACAGAGAAAAGACAGCGGAGTATGCTCAACCCATGGGGACTACTGACGAGGAATTATTCGCGGCAGCTTACCATAAACTCGTACACTCGCCTTCCCTGGAACCGATTTTACAAGCTGAACACAAGTATGGTAAAGATGTTACTGATGTTATTCACATTAAAAACTCGGAGTATGATCAGTTGACACAAAAGTAAGTTTTTTGTAAAATTCAGTTGTCAATAATGATTATTAGCCCTCGGAGTACACTGGGGGTCATTTTGATCCCAGAATTTTTTTTATTCTTAGATATTTCTCGAAATTAGGTTCTTAATTAATTTTTTCAACATTAAAAACTATTTAATTCAGAATAATACACTGATGAAAAAATTAACGACTCAAGAGCCAAAATCTTGAACCAAGAATACTATTTTGAAGAAAATAATTTTCTTGAGTCAAGAGAATAAATTCTTGAGTCAAGAAATTATTCTTGATTTAAGTAAATTTTTTTTGTTTCAAGAGTTTATTCTCTTGACTCAAGAAAATTTTCTTTAAAATGATATTCTTGGTTCAAGATTTTGGCTCTTGAGTCAAGTTAATTTTTTTTATCAGTGTAATGATTGTATTCAAAAGAGCATTGTTTTACCTGCCAAATGTAACCAAATGTAATAACCTGAATTCCGATAAAACACGGAAAAAAGAAAACGTGAATAATTACAGCATAAAATGTAAAATCGGTCCCGTCGTAATCAAAACTAAAAAAATTACAGTTCGAAATAACATTTTTCTAAATTCAAACTTTGAATATTAATTTTCAGAGCTTTCAATATAAATATTACATTTTACAATGCAATTCTTATAAAATCTGTAATAATTACAATCTAAAATTGTAATTTATCTAGTTTTCATCACGGAACGCCACGTTTAATTATATACTGTAATTTTTCGAGTTTTCTATTTTCCGTGAATGCATAATTTTAGAGATATAATTCTTCGAAAGTCAACTGGGGTCAATTTGACCCCGTGTGTACTCTAAAGTTCTATTCAGAGGTGTGTACTCCGAGGGTTAATTATTGGATGTTATTTTATCTTCAGACAAACAGAAGAAATGCGAGTAGCTGTTGAAAAATTAGAACTAGGATCGACTGAAAAATCTATTAATGAAATGGCTGCAAGACATTTTGAAGAGCAAAGTTTATTGCAAGGTCACTGGGGATCTAGAATAGACGCATTGAAGTTGGAACAGAGGAGACAATATCGCAATTGGATCATGAGATTACTTGAAGAGCAGCAGACAAATATGCTGCCGACTCCAGTGTAATTTTATTTAAATTAAAATTTTTAAATTTAAGACTTGATTAAAAATAATTGACCGAAAAATTATTATTTATGAAATTTTTTCTTTAATTAGAGGATCGCCAGTAGTTCCAATGCCTTTTGTACCAGAAACATTGGAAACCGTAGAAGCTAAGGAAAAAATAAAAACATCAGATTATCCTCAACTGGAAGAGAGTTTCACAATCCACTTAGGGTCACAAATGAAGCAGATGCATAACATCAGAATTTTAACCGGCGATGTTTTAGATTTCTGTCGCACTAAGAGTAATTCTGCAAGGTATTTTTTATTTATTTAAATCCTAAATTTATAAAATAATTCACGAGTTACACTGATAGAAGGATTTGTTTAGTTAAAAATATTTGTTAATATTTAAAAAATCATTTATTAGAGTCCACTTTTTAGTCCTTAACAAATATTTCTTAATATTTAAAAAGATTTATTAATATTTAATAAATGAATATCAGATTTATTAAATGCAAAAAAATCATTTTGAATACTAAGAAATATTTGTTTAATACTAAAAAGTGGTCTCTAATGAATGATTTGTTAAATATTAACAAATATTTTTAACTATAAACAAATCCTTCTATCAGTGTAGACAGACACAAAAGTAAATTTGTATCATAATATAATATGTAATTGCGTTTGTTAGCCTATACATATTATGTGTATTATAAGCATAAATTATATTAATTTGTTAATCTTATCGCTTGTTTATCAAAGTTCCATGTTTACGAATTTCTATACAGAAACTTTTGAAATTTTTAAGTACCGCTATCTCAAACTTTATGATAAAAACATTAAATTGGGATTAAAAAATCTAAAATTTCATTTCTGATGCATAATAATTAATATTAATTTATTTTTTAAGTATGGAACCAACTCCCCAAAGATTGCAAACAGCATTAGGACTGTACTCAAATGATTTGTGTGGAATTGTCGTTCTAAGCGACAATCATCTAGGAAGTTACTCTGGCATAACTAAAGGTTTCAATACGAATAATTTTAAGCATAAATTTATTGCTATCAATTAGTATAAAATTAATCTACTTTATCGATAAGCATAAAAATAATTTACGCAATAATCCATTCAACCATCACAAGACTAATCTCGATGAACTTTTATTCGTAGAATTATCAACTATATGCCAGCTTACTACGGAGTTCCATTTTCCATCAATGGAAGAGCAGTTGGAAAAAATACGTGATGATGTCAAAGAAGCTGTCGCTTGGAGACAAGCTCATCATAAAGATACCAACGATTTACCAGTAATTTTATTTAGTTATTAATTTAATTAATGATTTAATGTTTCATTATTTTATTATCAATTATACAGGTCAAAAAGTCAACTTTGAGTAAGTCATTACAGACTGGTGATGTTTTTATTACAAGACATTCCAATTTAGCTCAGGTTCATGTTGTATTTCATATGGTTATTAATGATTCACTTAGATCAGGTATTTTTTCAATTTATATTTTTCATTGACAAACAGATATTAATAGTATATTGTGTGACTAGGGATGAAACAAAACGATTTCAGACCAGTGAAGTTGCCTGCCCGAGCGAAGCGAGGGCTGGCATCACTCGGTCTGAAATCGTGTTTCATCCCGCGTCACACATTATATTTTTCATATAAGTTGCATTAAAAATGCTAGTTTCAATGTCTGGAGCCAACCGGAACTAAATAGTTTCAGACGAACAGCGAAAATACCATTTTATTATGAAACATAATAAAATAGAAAGTAATAGTTTATTTTTTACCAAACATTATTCGTAAATTGACAAGTTTTCTTTTATCATTCTTATTTATGCTTAATAACAGAATTATAATATGTCAGTACAGTTAACGGTTAGAATGACAATTATAAAGGTATAAAATAAACAAACAATTGATAGGATTGAAAATAAAGCTGCAACTTCACCTCGCGGACAGAAAATCGTCATTTTCTGTCCGCCGGGAAGAAATAATTGATACCTGCCCGGCACAGTCGCATTGGTCTGAAATTGTCTAGTTTCGGTTGGCTCAACAGGCATTGAAACTCACATTTTCAATGCAGGTTATATGAAAAATTTTTTTTTTTAGGAGATATAAATTCAAGACATCCAGCAATATTGGGGTTAAGAAATATTTTAAAAACAGCTTGTTGTAATGACGTTACAACGCTTACTATTCCCGTCTTATTAGTACACGAAATGACAGAAGTATTTTTTATTATTAATATCTTTATTTTTATTTATCACTCGCACAAGGTCTTAAAACTTGACCTTGAATAATCAAAAACATTTATGATAAAAAGTTGTAAATTTGCAATTAAATTAGCAAATTTAAAAATGATCCAGTTGTTGCATAAATACAATTGTAGATATTTTTTTCTGTAATTTAAAATCTGAATTTTCTTGTGCGAAAATTTATTTATTCATGATTATAATTTTTTAGTGTTATTAATGAGGAAAATTTTTTTTTTTTTTTTTTAACTTAGGATATGACAGTAGCCTGGTGTACAAAGCGCGCGGAACTTGTTTACAAGTGTGTAAAAGGCTTTATGATCGAAATGGCATCATGGGGAGGAGCTGAACTCAAAAATTTACAGTTCCTTGTACCCAAAGGCATGTCCGAAGAAGTTTTTGGGACTTTGGCAACGATGTTACCCAGTATTTTCCGTGTATCTAATCCGTTGGTATTCAAAGTATCCAACGCGCCAGTTACTCCGAAAAAATAATTTTATTTTTACTGCTTTTTTAAAAATGCTGGGTAGATTTTTTTTAGTAAAAAAATTTAAAGAAGTATTATCACGAAATTATTGAAAATATACAAGAAAAATCTGTGATTATTTGCTCATTTTTTATTATAAATATTAATTGAAATCAATGAAGAGTTTAATTAAATTCAGTGCAAGAAGATAAGATTGCTGAGTGCAATAAATAATTATAATGAGTGATTGTCACTTCATTTATAATTCAATTTTCAATTCATCACAAATTATATTTCTTATTTTTTTTTTATTTTAATACTATTACTCATTAATAAATTTTAAATTGTAATTAATGTAATGTAATGCTCATATATTTTATACATGTATATAATAAATAAATCTATAAAACGCCATAAAAATACTTATTTTAGGTCACCATCATTTGATAAAATTAATTGTCGGGAAACAAAGCGAGAATATAATGAGATAACACTAGAGAATAATAGAATAAATTTTTATTTAAAAAATAAAGTTTGAGAGATGAATTTATTTATAGGAATAATATAAATATAAATAATGGGTATTTATAATTATTATCACGTGTTATCTTTAAAAAATGGTACATTAACCCCACAATAATGAACTTATGACCTACTCGCCAAGTCTCGCGCGGATCTTGAATCTCGGGTTTTAGTTTTAAGTCGTCATTCCTCGTTAAACTCATTGGACTTAGATCCCGAGTTAATCGGGATAAAATTACTTTAATTTTTCAAATTTTACTTTAAATTTTAATAAAAAATGTGGTTTAATTTTTTGGTTTTTGTTGTGTGTATTTTTGGTGTACAGTCGACTGTGGTGAGTGTTTATTTTAATTTATAAATCAAGTTGATCGAATTAAATACTGAAATTAATTTAAATGAACTAAAATTGTCAATTTGTCTAAATTTAAAATAATTCATAATTGCAGGTGGATTTATCGCACAGAGGATTAAAAAAAGAAACTTTTTTCGTTAAAATTCAGCAACAGTTAAATCTTCATGAAGTGACGGATTTAATATTAAAAGGAAATCAATTTGACAGTTTCCTCGATTGTTCAACGAATCTAGATCATTTGAAATCGTTAGATCTAGCAGAAAATCATTTGCAAAGATTTTTCTTTCTTTGTAAAGAAGAGTATAATTTGGAGTATTTAAACGTGAGCCACAATCATCTGGAATACATCGACGATTTCGCGTTTAATAATCGAACGTCTAAATTAAAATTGCTCGATCTTTCGTGGAACAAATTGAGTGTCATCAATGAAACTATGATCGAACATATGAAGGTATTTATTAATTAAAATTTCTAATTTGAATTTCAAGTCAATCATCTATTATTTTTTCTAGATCCTGGAGTATTTATCAATAGCGCACAATCCTATTAATGATATACACGAGAACGCCTTTATAAATCAGCAACATTTAGTGCATCTAGACATGAGTAACGTCTCAGCTTCATTTATACCAACTTCATTATTAAGACCGCTGACGAAGCTATCATTTTTGAACATTTCGTTCAATCCAATCGATACTTTGCCTTTTTTACCAGCATTGTTGACAGAACTTGATATCTCGGGTACAAATATTCTATTCATCAGCGAAATTTCGCTGCCTCATTTGTCGCGGTTCCATTTGAACCACATGCCGAATGTAACAGAAGTTATATTAAACGACTTGGAAAATATTACCATGTTGGAAGTATTGTCATTTGAGAACTGCAAAATGCTTACGGAATTCCGAATCTGGCCTCCTAATAGCAGACTTTTACCACATTTGAGGTACTTGTCTTTAAAAGGAAGTGCTCTGGAGACACTGGATGAAAATCTGAAACCGATTTTGCAGAGAACGGCTGTTGTTGATCTTCAAAATAATCCATGGCACTGCGATTGTAGGATGCAATGGATAAATCGATTGAATCTTTCCAACGATCTTAGTCGTGAAATCAGGTAATTTAGTTTTAAGGTAGTTGTAGCGTGATAGGTATTTCAACAGAAAATTATGAAATTTTTTTATTGAAAGATAAATATATTAATAATTCACTACCAAAATTTCAGATCAATTGACCGCACCGTTTTTGAGTAATTAATTTTCGAAATTGTTTTTTTTACACGTAGAGGTATAGAGAGATGGTAAAGTTAGTATGAAATCTTCCATACCACTCGAGTGGGCCAAAGATTTCATACTAACTTTATCATCTCTCTATACCGCTACGTGTAAAAGATGCAATTTCAAAAATTAATTACTCAAAAACGGTGCGGTCAATTGATCTGAAATTTTGGTAGTGAATTATTAATATATTTATCTTTCAATAAAAAAAACTTCATAATTTTCTGTTGAAATGCCTATCACGCTACAACTACCTTAAAAGAAGGGTTTACATTTTTTTTGTCTCTCGGCCTCTATTGGACAAAAGAAAGTATCTCTGTCATACTTGTACAATAAATGGAATCTTAAAATACATTTTATGCATAAATAAATGCAAATTTTAAAAAAATCGCTTCATTCTTCGACAGATAATTTAATTATCTATCGAAAAGCGAAACGTTTTTTTCGAAATTTGATCTTATCGTGAGCAAAACACGTTTAAAAATTAAATATTAACTGCTCTTTTAATTAATTAACATTTTATAGCTGTTAATTAATTTTTACAGCGCAATATAATACTTAAAAAAAATAGTAATAAAAGCTCTATTCGGGATTTTGGTCTTAGGGTGTAATAAAAATTCTCTACAATCGGTATTAAAGATTGCTTAATTGATAAATTGACTTATCGTGAATTTTTGTCGGTAAGTTTTTTATTTCTATTAAAATCCGAGTGATGTCGCTTGAAGCTCTTTGAAGCTTTGAATAGAGTTTTATTACTATCAATGAATATTACAATAAATATTAATCAACAGTTAAGTGTTGAATAAATTTCTAATTATTGAATCAACCACGAATCAATGAAAATTTACAGATACTGTCATAAATAATTAATAATCAAAATATAATTAATTACAGATGTAAAACACCAGAGGAACATGCAAGTAAATTATTATCAGCAATACCAAACCGCGAGTTAATATGCGTTGAAATATTAAGCTCAGCTTATCTAGCAATATGGACATCAATATCGATCATAATACTCGCACTCACCCTTGCCGGAATGTACCTCTTATGGCGAAGTCCTCTCCGGCAATGGATTCTCCCGAAACGCGGGGGTGACACAGTTTCATATAAAAATGTAAAGGAGTCCTCAAACGATTTGATAAGAATTCTAGTCACCGATGACCACACCGAGGATTGAAGATTAAATTCGAACAAGAAAAAAATTGTAAAATATGTTATTAAATTATAGGTTTTGTTTTTTTTTCTACCTGCGTTGCTTATTTATCCACGAAAGGTTGAGTGTCTTAAAGGGCGCAAACAATAATTTATAACGTATTATTCAGCGCGTATGGATCTGAATAGATGCTCAACATTGACGTTGATGCACAAAAGCCAGAAAAACATTCTGATTTACGGTTCATTTAGTAAACTATTACCAAAGCGAACCATAATCACAGCCCCATTTCACCCTATCCTTACACGAGAACAACAAACGTGACTCTGTGTCTTCACTGTTACTTTTTTCCTCTCCGTTGTACCTAAATTTAAATTGAAATTGTTGATACGGGAAAAGAAAAGAGATAAGAGAGAGAAAGAAGAGTCAAGTCGAATCTTTTGAATGAAAGTTCACCGTGCGAGCCATTTCCTACACTTTCAATCAACCAACCCCTTTAACAAATTACTGTGTACTTTTTTTAGCTTCAACGCAGTCGCAATATTCATATATATATATATATTTTTATATTTATATGTATGAAAAGATTTTTTACCACAAAAGTAAGGGTTGACTGCTTTTAAATAACTTCAAGGATTCTTCATTTTATTAAAAAGTATTTGTCGATTTTTTCTTTTATTTCATTTTATTAGACTATAACGTTACGATCCATCAAGCAAATTGATAAGCTATTTTTTGAAAAACTCTACCCATGTTTATAATTTTATGAAACGAAATTACAATAAAAATTAATTTCCTTTGTGGTGGATAAATTTTAAAAAATCTTACCACAAAAAATTTTATAAGTTAAAATTTTTAAATATCAAAACTTTTAGACTTTTAAAAAATTTAATTTTAATAACAATACTCAATAATTAGATTAAATTCAAAACCATAAAAAATTTATCGTATCACATTTTCAAATTATTGATTTTTAATTTTTTCTTTATCGTCATTTAATAAGTTAAGAAAATTTCAAAAATATAATTTTAATATACTCTTATTAAAAAAACTTTTCCATGCAATGCAAATAATGAATATTTTTTTTTATTCTGTGGTTTGAGAATGGTCAGATAAAATGCGTTAATATATGTATGGATATATGCGTATTAAGATCGTCAGAAGCCTTGACATGAACGGTGATCGCGTGCGATGTAGCGATGAGCCTTTGTGCTAAAGTATGATCTTCCTACGGGAAGCATATCGAGTTACACGTTATACGTGTGCTCAAACCCATCATATTCATATTATCCATATAGTATGTATTATATACTACAGAAGTGCAGTGCATAGCAGTAACAGTAAGCTACTTCATCATATACATAATATAATACAAACACATATATGTTAAATTCGCTGCTTATGTGTTATACGTATACAGAGCCCGTATCGGCTCTCGATTTACAATATATAAAGTCTGTATTGGGATAATATTGCATACCAATGTCATATTTGATGACCCGATATATCTAACCGTACTTCTTTCTTTGTATGTGTTATATATATATATATATATATATATATATATATATATATATATATATATATATATATATATATATATATTTATATATTATACCGCTGCGAAGATGTTTTTAATTTAATCAAAAGCTTGAAAATGATTTGATTAAATGCAAATTTTTCTTACATACAAATAAAATTAACTCCGAGCTCAAAAATATAATTTATGTGTTATTTTGAACTCACCGAGCTTAAAGAGTTAGCTGTTCTATGCTTTTGAGCTCTTCGAGCTCAAAAGTATAATAGAAGTTTAAATAAAATACCATTCTTTAAATTTTCAAACTGCAATTACTTTTGAATGAAAATTTTTTTTATTTTTTTTTACTACAATACTTCTGTAAATCAATATAAATATTAAACACATTCTATCAACAATCCGAACATTAAGAGCACAATAATTTTTATTGTGCATTTTTACTGCTCAGTATGAAACTGATAAATAATATTTAAGTCTTCAATTATCAAATACAGATTATGAAAACACATATTATACAAATAAGCGAAAGTATTATTAATAACTCATAAAATAGTAGAATATCCGTGATTACAATAAATTTATAAAACGAATTGATATTTTTTCCAATGAAGCGCGAGCGTAGTGCGATCCTGTAAACAAATGGTGTTATAAAAAACAAAATGAATAAAATGAAATTAAAGAGCATTGTATCGGAGATTGTGGATGTGAATTGTCAAAAACCACAGTAATATGGATATTTTGTTTTTTAATGGCGGTGGTGACGTTGCCAAGTATTTTTTGGCCAAGGGGATTTTATCTGATTAAACCGTCATGGAAACATGGGGTTACGCGTGTAAGCTGGGCTATACGCGCGTCCATGGGGAACATCGAACAACTGAATAATGAAAATAAAACCCACGATGTTATCGTTAAGCACTGAGGGATTACCAACGCATCAGCGCGTCCCCGATGAACTTACTCAGTGCGCAACGTACTAGTACTAGTACCTACATGCTACACTTTATACTCCACTCTTGTATGCTATCCGTACACTCCACCGTTAACGTTATACATTCTATGCTCACTTCCAAGTAAATCTATCACATCGTACTTTTACATCTATATGTAAATATGTTTTCAATTTATTTACATGATAGTCGGAAAAATGTACACTCGAATTCCGTCAGAAAATATCAAACCTTTTTTTGCCATATATTTTTTAAAATTTCAATTTTAAGAAAATACTTCGCTTTTTTTTCTTTATTTTTCTTCACTGATTAAAATTGTAACTTTATTTAAGAGAAAAAATCTTGAAATGAAAAATAATTTTTAATCTAAAAAAGTTTTCTTAGCTTGAATAAATTTTACTTGATAAAAAATTCTGTTAAAAAATTTTTTGTTCCAAGATTTTTTTTCTTGAATCAAGTTAAATTTTTTTTCAGTACATTTATTAATTTTTAATATACTAAGTGAATAAAATTTAGCGATGAATTAACGCTAACGCATTTACGATAAAGTTATCTCCCATACTATACGCCTTTCTAATAAATACGTACCATGTATTCTGTATTATGTTTATATATATATAATATAATGGAGGACGACCTAACAATAATATTAAGCTCAATCCATTGGTACAGTTACGTGTTGTATCATTGTGAGCACCCTTCCCAGAGCGTCAACACTCAGCAAATCATCCCTTGTTGCCAGCAGACATTTAGTATGATTTAGTATATACATCAGCCATCACCACCAGAAAATAAACTACTAACTATATAGCAGTATATATGAGAAAAAAAAATAAAGAGTATTTGACTAGTTTTAGGGGTAATGGCCGAACACATATCAGGCATTATTCCAAGGTGTGAAGGTTTTGCCCGCAAATACTTGGACAATAAGTATAAGTATGAACGAGTAGAATGTAGAATGTGAGATTCAAAATATAATATATTGAGTTGAAATACATCACAAGAGAGAGTAGTTATAGTGTGACTAGTCTATAGTATTGAATACGGAAAGCCGCTTACGATTGGATCAATGCCGACCGATCTATACATCCTGAGTGTGATTCACAGGAATACAGTAGATCTTTCAGAATCATACTATTCTGTTATGTCTGTGTCCAAGTGTCTGGTATGGAGAATGCCAAATCGCCAAGAATTTCGGTAGCTTAAGTACATTATTATACATAGTATATATATTTTGTGCGTGGTCCAAGTCCATCTCATGCTTTCTCGCCTTTTTATTTTCTACCTAAATATTTTTATAATGGACATTATCCACGCTTTAGATTTTTGAATGAATTACATATTGTCGTGGTACTAGTGATCCGATTTTTGAGATACTTATACACTGGACTGGACTCAGTGAAATTAAGTCTTAGAAATGCGACACGAGGCACACGTTCTTATTCATTTATTTAGATTTGGTTTTTAGTTGAATAAATTTGGACAGAGAATTGAAAATAAAATACGAAATTTTTATAAATAAAAATACAAAAAAATTTTTCATCATTGAGTAAAAAAAATTAGGGTTAAAATATTTAATTCAAATTACTTTGATGAAAAATTTTTTACTAAATTTTGAAAACAATCTAATATTTAATAAAATTTCCTACTTGATATTTCTATTTTTCTTTTTCTTTCAAAGCGCGTTTCCATTTTCCATTACTGACATTTAAAGCAACTTCAATAATCAAATCAACTGGTTTAATTTCTCCAGAGCTCGAGTTTAAAACAAACTCAGACATACATCAGTCCATTAACTTCAAAATTTCATTTAATCAAAACCCATTTATGTCTGTATAATGTATCTGATCTGAATTTGCATCTAAATCCCTTATACAAACTCACAAATGTTTACTATAAAAATAAATTCATAAACAACTTGGTAGAATTAAATTTTTTTCGGCTAAAAAAACAGTGATAACTTTTTGAACAAAAAAAAATGGATAGGATCACTGGTCCCAAGAGACAACTTTTCGTTAGCTTTTCTCACCGTCACCGTCTGTTGTCATTCTTGATATGTATATGTGTGTATAATAGTACGCACTGACATTACGGGAAGTAAAAATACAGTTAATCCCAGTCCCTTGGCAAATGGTCACGTTCTTGAAGAAATATAACTCGGTCCTCAAAGAAGAGAACAAGAATGAGAAAAATAAAAAGCAGGAGTAGCAAAAGCACCTGAGTCTTGTCCAGAGTCATCTCACTCAATTTTGACGTTGTATCGTAGATTTTAAAATTTTCTATACCTACACCACTCTCTTCAGCAGGTTTGGTCTCCGTAATTACTTCCAGATGTGCCAAAATTTCATCGGTATTTTTTCCCATCACTACCAGAGTATACGTTGAATGTAAATTTTTGTACGAAGCCAAATACCAAAACTTCAGACTAAAGATTTAAAGGTACGCATGTAAAGGAATCTATACAATTAACACCAATACAACAGCATTCAGCTTTTCACAAAACTGAGAGCTATGCACTTTACATCGCCTTATTATAAATTCTCATGGTCAAAAGTATCGTATCTTTCTTGATTTTAAAAAGTACCTTTACTTGTCTACGGGTATTAAAAATTCATGAGATATGAGACATGAGACGAGAGCTCAAGATACCTGCATAAAGTTGGTCCTGGACTATCACGTACTTAAAGTACTGGGTACGCACTTAAAACTCGCACACATAAATCCAAGTAAGACTCTACGCTCAATACTCTTTAATTACTCTCATGGTCTTGTCGTAAGGATTTAAAATTCGTTTCACAATATCTACCCATGATCCAGCCCAGGTATTGATTCAGTTGAGTGTATTTTGTATTGTATTTAAAGTTTGCTGAGTGTATTACAGTATTAGGATTGGAAATTCCCCGAGACTAAGATCAATGACTGTTTATTTGACCCCTGACAAGCACACTGGGTAAAAAGTACCCACCCCAAAATTTTATTTCATTATAATTCTTTGTGTATATTTAAACTTCGATAGTATTTTTATCTGTTTCAATTGGCACTAATTAATTTAATATTATATTTATTTTATAGAGAATTTTTTTAGCTTTCATTTAAAAAAAAAAAAATTCTCTAACTTTATTAGGGACCAAGATATTTGAAATTGAAATATGTTGGGTACTTTTCACCCTCAATGCCTAAAGAGGTATACGGTTTAGATGTGTGCTTGTCAGGGGTTAAAGTTATTTTTGGAAAAAAGAATCGTAAATACCTGCAATATGCAACAATATTTATAAAAAATTTTTATTATTCCGATTATTATTATTATTATTATTATTACGACACTGGAAAAAAAATTAACATGATTCAAGAAAAAGAATTTTCGAGTCATGAAATTCTTCTTGATTTAAGTAAATTTTACTTGATTTAAAAATTTTTTCTGCTTAATTTAAAATGAAATTTTTCAAATTGTTTTTCTTTTTTATCATTGTAATATTATTATTATTTTCATAATTTGAAAATTATTCATAATTAGTCTATATTTAAAAATCTAAGCTCCTATTAAATTATATTTAAATTATTTTAATTTTTAATACAATTTTTGCTCATTAAAAGTAAAGATCATTTCGAAAAAAAAATTTGAGGAGATCCAGGTTCGACTCCTGGCTTGGTCCTGATTCCTTAAATTTTTTTCAATATAATGTTTTCTTCCAATGAACAAAAATTGTATTAAAAATAGAAATATTATTATTTTTTTCCGAGTATTGAAGTATAATATAATAAGAGATTAGTTCCTTGAATATAGATTGATTTGTCAAAGTGGAAAATTCCATTATTTTGATTTTATCGAATAATTATTTAATTTATCTATTTGATTAAGTTCAATTTGATTGATAGCAATTAAAGCCTTAAAAACCAATCAATTACTGGATAGATATAGATATATAATAATCAAGAGTAAAGAGGATACAAGAAGAGAAGCGATGTATGAGAAACCACAAGTAAGAAAAACCACAAGTAAGAGGATGGAATATTACAACAAACACCTTGGGGGTCTTTAGTGACTATTCCTTTACGTAACAGCAACATATGACATATTGAATGTTTATACATATTACATGTATTAAAACTATATATGGTTGGGGAATAATATCAAATTCCCGGTCCCAAAGCACTTCCTCCGTCTAGTTCTTGGCGCCACTGAGACCAAAAGCTCCTTCGTCATATTCTCCAATATTTTCATTAAGTAATAGATATTAATGCATGCTTTATAAAAAATGTTATTCTTGTCATATCCTTTTAACCTTGGGAAGTGGAATTTTTCTATTTGGTTTATTAGGTACACACATGTTTTCATTTTTAAATATTTAATATCGTATTGTCGAGTACGAGACCGTGGAGATGAACATAAAATGATTGCACATTAAATTTACGTTTAAACTTTACGATTCATTGGTACATGGTATTATTAGAATAAAATCTATAATACGCGGACACATATTTTATATATAAATGTGTGTATTTATATTATATGTGAGAAAAAAACAGATACAACGGGTAACAGGAGAGTGTACAATAAAATGATTGTATTTGAATTGAAGCGTAAAATTATTGGTACATCTGTGGAATGGATTAAAAGCACAATAAATTCAATATAAATAGTCTCCAATGATTGAAATAACCGTCCGCAATATTAATACATTAAATTTATTAATTTAAATATAAATTAATGACAATTTTTCATTTTTTTTTTTAATTTTCATTTATTTAATTTTTAACTAAAAAATACACTCAAAATTTTTTCCTTTTATTACGCCTAAAAAATTTTTTTTTATCAAAATTTTTTTATAATCTTATTTTTTTTTTTTTTAAATAAAAAATTGATAAAAATTTATTTTTTTTGTCAATCATTTCGAAGATTAAATATTAAAGTAACATAATTTCTTCAAGCTAACTCCCGTCTCCGCCTTCAGAAATTAAAAAAATTATAACCGAGCATATTTCCCATTAGCCCTCATTAACAACTTTACTTTTAAAAATGCAGTCAAAGCCCCATAGATAAATAGTACCACATAATATTTCTCCTAAAAAAATGAAAAAGTTAAACAAACAGAAATTAAGTTGCAGCGGCGCCACAACAGATGCATTTTGTCATCTTGAGCAATTTAAACCTGACACATAACATATCTTTCTTCTATTTCTCCACTATACATCCTACTTATATATATGAAACATATAAAGTATAAAGTAGTAAAGAAAATTTACCTCAGCCTCCAGCTCGAGCTCGAAATTTCAACGTTTATACACACACTCTGTATAAATCTCGTTCCGTTTCTCTCAGCGTTCTATATACTTATATATATATATATATATATATATATATATATATATATATATATATATATATATATATTCATAATACAGTATACCAGGAAAGCTTGAGTTGGTTATAGCTTGGGAGCATGGGGTTGGATGCTCCCGGGTCTCCTGAGCAAACATCTTGGAGTAGAATGCCGAGACGCATTTCCTCGGCGCCACTTGCATCGCCAAGTTTACAACCTAAATTGACTTCTTGATCCAGTGACAAGCTGGCAATATTAAACTCACTCCTCAGTCCTACAAAAATCACCGAGCTTGCAAACTTTCGACAAATTTATTTCCCCTTACTAAATTATTTCAACCGAATTTACAGCTCCTTATTTGTTACATAATATATATTATATTTTATTTTTTTATTTTTAAATTCAAATATCGGGGTACTCAAAACCTGCTAGCTTATTTATGAGATCGACCCCATTAGGAAACCGTTAAATAATGAAACCACCACATTATTTGAGTTCATAGTTTGCGAAACTTAAAGCGGATTATCCTCAGTACATATAAATTTTTCGTGTGAATCGGCCTCATCTAAATTTACTTACATAACTTTTATTTTTAATTCCAGTATTTAATTCTTGCCTTTAGAAAATATTTAAAGATGCACTTTAAAAGTTTGGAGTGAATTTTAAATCTTAATTTGCTATTTGTAATTCAAAATTTTTTTAAATTAAATCAATCAGTTGACTTATTTTGAATTTTGAATTTTTTCCCCCCTCTCAAAAATTTTCTAGAACCAAAATTATTATCAATCATAAACTGCAAAAATTCTTAACTAAAAAAATAAAATTTCTAAAAATTAATATGTACAATGAAGTCAATAAAAATACAAAAATTTTAAAGCTTACCAAAAAAAATCTACTTTTGAACAAATCCGTGTTTACTCCCAAAATTTCTGCAGTGTCTATAGGATTAAAAAAATTTCCCACGCAACAAACAACAGACCCAAACCAGCAAGTGACTAATTGGGCCCGTATATTTACTTGCCATTTAAACCATGCCTGCGCTTCAGGGGTCCTTTAACTATTTGCTGGTTGCCTATTGTCGG
The DNA here is from genome assembly GCF_020080835.1 of Cotesia glomerata. NCBI lineage: Eukaryota > Metazoa > Arthropoda > Insecta > Hymenoptera > Braconidae > Cotesia > Cotesia glomerata. The sequence continues at coordinate 25,957,302 of NC_058159.1, read as the reverse complement.
TTTCATCTTTCAGCTATCCTCAGCTCTTCTCTGTATCTGTTTTCCTATTTTTTGTCAGTCATCTTCGGTCTTAGTCTAGCCATTCGGAGTGTAAATTTAGGTACTGTATAGCGTACATACAGCCCATATTCATCCGTTGTCTAAGTCTAATCACTAACTTCAATTGCATTTTAGCAACCTAAACCAGGGCAAATCCGTCGTCAACAGAGACAGATCTATCCACTAATACTAATACTTCGGCTAACTCCATTTAATATTTATACGCTGCACTAAAAGCCAAAGAAATAGGCTTTTAAATCCTCTTCTAACTCAAAGATTCGGTGTAGGTGTGTTTTAAATTTTCCCAGTTCAAGTCTGCTCTAGAACCTGGAACATTTGTTTTGGATTTTCGATGCCAATATTTTAAAATATCATGCCCTATTTTATATTCAAAATTATACAGTTGTTTTAAATTTGGCTTTTAGTTACACTGATAAAAAAAAAAATTCTATTAAGAAAATAATTTTGAAGAATTAAATTACTTTGACTCAAGCAAAAAAATTCTTCAATTGCGAAATTTTTCTTGGTTTAAGTGAATTTTTATTTTTGCTTGTAGATAATTTAATAATTTAAAATTAATTACTTGTCAGTTTAGAATTTAGCATGTTAATTGCTTCCATATTCACTGCAGATTTCGCATCTAAGCTTATGACATGACACTCCATTCATTCTCTGATGAAGTCAAGAGTCCAAGTGAAGTTTTGAAAAAAATTTGATAGATTGTTACTCCGGTCATAAATGAAATGAACATTTATAACATTTACAACTGGAAAAAAAGAAAGAAAAAGAAGAATATACCGTCATGTCTTTTGGAAAACTTATATGCATTATAATAAAAGGTATCTTGGGTAAATTACTTCCAGATGTTTGTTTTGTACCTCCATGTCCTTTTTTCGTATGGTATATTGAGTACTTGTCTCTTGTCGAATCAATGTATCCACTTCAACCTTCAGTGCTAATGTCATAGATCCTTTCACAGCCTTAGTATGAGTTTGTATTTACAATATCATGTTTGTTACACGTCTTTTTTTATTTAAAAATAGTTTTTTATTTTTGTTATTATAGAATAATTGAATTAAATTATTATATAGTGGCAGGATTGTAATTCATATTTCACTGAAATTTGGAGACTGGAAATTCGAATATTTGGCAAGACTGGATCCGGCCGGAGGGATGGAGAGTCTGATGTATGATTTTCATCCCTGTGTGTGATGTAGACTGCATACATAAATCCGCGATATGGATTTATGCATGGGATATGTATACAGCACGCTCAATAAACCGTGCATGTTGTAAAGTATGTGCGTCGCGACATTTTGGCATCGAGACAAATTTTGATATCTGCCGACGATGAATTTATTGGAATTTTTTTTTTGTTCGGTGTAAATATATTTTTATATCCAATGATATTTGGTAGAAAGTTTTTTGTATAGAATTTTGAAAATTTGAGTTTTTTAAAAAATACAATAGATAAAAAATTCAGTTGGCAATAATTTTTCTGATTGATTTAATTATTTTAAAGATATAAATATCATCAATTGATTTCTTAATTTAATTTATAATATTTTTGATCATTGAAAAAAAAATTCATTTGATTTAAGAAAAAATATCTTGAATCAAGTGAATTATTTTGAAGAATTTGATTATTTTTAATCAAGTAGATAATTGATGGACTAAAAAATTTTTCTTAATTTAAATAGATTTTCTAGAACAATTTTTTTGGTTTAATATTTTCCTCTTGAATCAATTTAATTTCCTTATCAATGTGTAATTTTTCGATTTTAATCAAAAAATTAAAAAGAATCAAAAAATTCGTTTTTCAACGCTCCAAAACAAATTCCCAATTATAAACCCTAAAAAAAAAATCAAATAGTGCCAAATCTAAAAATGCCTCCAAAACAACATTATCTATTAATTAACAAAGCCCAAATTTATCATAATCACTAAGACTGGACATAAACATGCACTATCTAAAGTTTATGTGGCAAAACGTAAATAAAAATTATGATTGCCGTCTCCACTCCAGTGAAATATTATCATATCATTCTGGAAGTAAAGTGTAAGAGTGCAAAGAGTAACACATAAGGACATGAACACTTTTAGCAGCATTATCAGCGTGCTCAGTGATGGTGACTGCTGACTGCATCATATTTAACCCGTCAGCAACTGGCACCACATATTGTATATATAGATTGGCGAGAGTTGGAGGTACAGCGTTGGACATACGACATGGAGCAACACCAATATAAATAGAGCATACTAACAAGCAACAACACAACAGAGAAACCTCTACTCCGGGATAATACCGGGAGCTTTATTCCCAGTGTGGGGATAATTAAACTCGCACAATACCGAACGGTAGTCAGGAGTGTACAGGAAGAATAGTTGCCATGACGACGAGGATGGGATCCGGCCAATCGGGTTGAGTTCTCTGGGCGTGGCCTCCTGATTGGCTGCCCGGAGATCCCCTCGTTTACTCTAAAACGCAAAGCCAGGTGTCTCTAACGTGGGGGTGAATCCCACTCCTGGTAGTTCCTTTCCTTTCCTTTCCATTGCTGGTAGTGCGGAAAGTATAGAGTAGTGTGTATGCTCACTGCAACGCGACCTATGTAGGTAGGTAGGTAGATAGATAGACAGCGGACAGGGGGTAGGGGATAGAGGATAGAGGAACGAGTGCGAGATATAGGAGTATAGGAGTCTGGGTACATCGGGACGGACAAACGTATCATGTGGGGCAGGGCTGAGCCCGAGATGCCGGGTTGTAAATGAAACCAGTTTGCTATCCGATACGATCGAGGCAACAGTAGGTCTGCTGCTTAGCTTCCCGAAGAGATAGTTTACCTGATTTCATATCATATCCTGCCTACCAAAACAACCGAACCTATTTTTGTCATCACCAATTCGAGCACATTTGATCATTCGCTTCCAAAAGGAACATCAGCATCGGTTTTTTTTTAAATTTAAGTTATCAATCAGTTTGTTGTGATTTACACCAGTTGGTTGTCGGAATCAAACGTCAGAATGCCTTATAGCTGATGTCTGATAGTTGGTAAAAAATAAATAAAGTTTTATCGGTTTGGATTTAAGTGATAGAAAGAAAATATGTTTTGACAACTTTGGATTTAAAGACAAATTTTGGAAAAGTGCTGTGTAAATGTTGATAATAAGTCAAAATGACTGACTCAATAAATGTGGTGAGAACCTGAGCAATATGATAACGAAAACGGGAGGAAATAGTAGTTTGATTTTGTGTAAATTAAGAACTGTCGTAACTAAAAAAGTGATCTTGAATGTATAAAGTTGGCTATCATCCGTACCATCGCAAGATGTCAGCAGTAGCACCAGCTGGAGCTGGATCCGCAGTGAGCAACACTAATGGCCCGATAGTCCCAGCCCCAATGTTCGCGTTGCCCACATTGTCCTTCACGGTCACCCAGGTGGCAACTGTCTGCGAAACCCTGGAAGAAAGTGGCGATATTGAGCGACTGGCAAGATTCCTCTGGAGCTTACCTGTCGCCCATCCCAACATCCAAGAGCTCAATGAAAACGAAGCGGTGCTGAGAGCACGTGCTATTGTCGCGTACCACTCGGGGCATTATAGGGAGCTGTACTCGATATTGGAGCGGCATAAATTTACCAAAGATTCCCATGGAAAGCTCCAGGCGATGTGGCTGGAAGCTCACTACGCGGAGGCGGAAAAGTTGCGCGGAAGACCACTTGGTCCCGTGGACAAGTACAGGGTGAGAAAAAAATTTCCTTTGCCCAGGACCATCTGGGATGGAGAGCAAAAGACTCATTGTTTTAAGGAGAGGACTAGATCTTTGTTAAGAGAGTGGTATCTTCAGGATCCGTATCCTAATCCCGGGAAAAAAAGAGAGTTAGCCGCTGCGACGGGGCTTACGCCGACCCAGGTCGGGAATTGGTTCAAAAACCGACGGCAAAGAGATCGCGCTGCTGCTGCTAAAAATAGGTATGTTTTCTTTTATTTTTTAAAAAAGTGTTTTTTAAATTGAAAGATTAAGTATTAAAAATTTTTTTGTGCTTGATTTTATACTAAAAAGTGTTTATTGAATTTCATTTTAAGTCACAGGTAATAATTATTGAACTTTTTTTAATGATACTGACAATTTCTAAGTTTTTCATTTAATTTATCAATCAAATCTATGGCAAAAAAAAAATTTTTTAATTTATTAATATAAAAATTTTTTTCTTAAATTTTTATAATTTGGTTGTTAAAAATTATTTTTAATTTATTAATATAAAATTTTTTTTCTTAAATTTTTATAATTTGTTTGTTAAAAAATCTCAAAAATTGTCTTTCTGTTAATTAATGAAGTCTAAAATTAATAATTGTCTAATGAAATTCAACAAAACATTATCGAAAAATTTTTTGTGCTTCTTAGAATCAAACAATTTTTTTTTTTTTAAATAATTAGTTTAAAAAAAATTATTTCAAAACTGTGACATTAGATAAAATTTTAATCGTTTCGAATTTCTATAAAAATGTTATATTCCAATAAACAATCGAAAAATTTTGGAAGTATTAATCGTAAACAACAATAAAAATGAAATAACAATTACGAATGATTTAGCGGTTCGTCCCTCAAACAAAATAAAAGTTCCCCGATTAGATGCGAAACGAATATGCTGGCTAAGTTGTGGCGTGTTATCCTTGACAAACAAGTACATGTATTATATAGAGTATAGAGTTTTTTGGGAGTAGAGATTGTTGTACCCATTAGAGAATACGGTTCATACCAGCAGTAAGTTTCTCAGTCCCCTATGTGATGTCCTAGTGATGCGAAAACTACGAGTACTAGTAGAGAAAGTGGAGATAAAAGGACGAGGGTGGTGTAATTTCATTTAACTCGCCGACGGAGGGTCGCTGCCGACGGCGAGTTCTCTCGATTTTCAAATTATGTATCTTTAAAATTCAATTTCGGAGCTTTCTACGGTTATCATAAACCAGCCCGGAAATGTGTCTTAACCTCGTTTTTTATAAAATAACCACTGAAAAATAGTTTTTAATTAATTGTCTTTAAATTTTCATTTAATTCTGGTCTTTTGTTGCTTCTGTTTCTTTTTTTTTTAGATTGCGATAAATATATATTATTTTAGACATTATTATTGAAAGAGCATGCATTGTTTTCTTGATTACTTCTATGGTTCCCGGTACAGGTGGCTTTGTAATTTGGCACTATTTTAGTCATTATTCAATTATTTGTCAGTGACAAAAGATTTTCAACACTGCCGGTTTCTGAAAGCTTCTAAGTCTAAACTAGCATATGATACAATATAATAACAATAAGCATAATTAGAAGTACTAGCATTATATTATATTATTATTGTCCTCTTGCTGGGTGCACCGGAATTTGCCTGCCAGTGATTTATGTCTGGAATTTCCCAGGGAAACTTTCTTAAATATACGGGTCTTAAACCATTACTTACAATCCCCAAATAGAATTGTCAATTGTATAGGTCAAGAGGTATCTATTAGGGATGGGCGATGTTAGCAAAAAAAATCGACATCGGACTATCGATTTTCGAAATTTTTCACCATCGAACCATCGATGTTTTGAGAAAAACATCGAAACATCAATTGTAGATATCGATGTTGAAAATGCGCGCGAAAATTCGAAAAAATTATACTTATAACCAAATTTGGCGTAAAAAGAAATAATTTTTAATTATTTTAATTATTATTGCCCTTACACCCTCAAAATTTTGACTAAAATCCAAAAAACCCTAAATAAGGCAAAAAATTGCGAAAAACTGCAGCCACAGCGATGAATAAAATTTTGTGGACCTAGATCAAGCATGATTTTTATATATTTCAATTCACTGAATCTGAATTTGAACGTTAATTAGCCCGTTGAGCCGTCAAAATTTGAAAAAATAGCAAAAAACTAAAAAAAATGACAATAAATCATGAAAAATCGAAATTATCAAAATAAAAAAATTTTTTGGATTCAGATTGAGTATGATTAAAATTCAAAAAAATCTCAAAAACCAAAAAAATCGGGAAAATTAAAGTTATAAATAAGAGAAAAAAAATCTATTAAACATTTGTAGATCATTTAAAGATTAAAAAAATTCGATACAATCGAACGACAGACTGAAATTCGAAAATATGGTTATTTCGTTATTTTTGAATTCTAAGATCATATTCCAGCTATGAAAATGCACTTGCAAGTCATTAACAATTGTGTTTAATAGATTTTTTTTCCCATATTTATAACTGTGTGGGGGTCATATCTTCCACCATTTTTTTGTAAATTAATTTAAATAATTATTATTTATAATTATTAATTTTAATTCATTATCAGTTATGATTATTAATATTATTTAATTATTATTTATATTTATTAACATTATTTAATTATTATTGTTAGCATATAATTATTTAGTTAATTATTATTATTATTATTATTATTATTATTATTATTATTATTATTATTATTATTTATTAATAATAGTTAGTTAATATAGTTTTATTTAAGTTGAAGTTTTTCTACAACGATATTAAGTATTGTGTTAGAAAAGCCTTAGTTATGTCGCATCACCATAAATTATACCAGATTATAATTTACTTGGTGATTCCAAACAACTGATAAAATCTCGTCTGCTGCAAGAGCATTTTTGGGAAATTTTATTTTATTATAATTGTATTGCAAGTAATAAAATTCACATTTGCAGCTGACCCTAATAAAATTTATTCTAATAGGATGAGAAATATGTGAAATTAGTCGATAAGAAGCTTAAGGATTTTTCCCAAATATTTCCACAAAATATTCTCAATAACATACCTTTTTCTAAAGAGCAATTAAGGGATTAAAAACTCTATACCTATACCTATATATCTATTTCTCTCTCTCTCTCTCTCTATCTATCCCTTTTAACTAAAATACTTCTACTTTTCTATAATTTGAGAATCTATCCTGTACATGTACCTACGTATATCAATTCTATAATTTGTGTGTACCTAAAGAATCATTCCTGTACATGTACCTACGTATATCAATTTTCCATACTTACATACAACTAAGTACTCCTACCCTTAATATATTTTCTATATACTTCCATCGAGTACCCCCTACCCCAGGAGAGGTCGGAGGCCGAGATGGACACTTGAAAATTTTCAGTTCTACCGAGTGACCCCCAAGCTTCGTATCGGATAATCGTAACTTCACCTCGTTTTAAGTACACGCGTGTATTAGCAATTAAAGATATTTAAATAAAAATTATAATTGTATATCTTCGTTTACTTCACTAAATAACTCAACGCCCTTACATCCCAAAACTGTAATTTTTACGATTTTTTTTTTGGTATTTTCAGATTTTTTTTTTAATTTTTAGCGCGCGCTAAAAAATTTCTAGTAGAAATTCATTTCGATGTCGATGGTTCATTATTCTACATCGACCATCGATGTTTCGATTCCAAAAAAAATCGACCAAAAAAATCGATGTTTCCCGGAAAAAACATCGATAGTCGAAACATCGATGTATATCGCCCATCCCTAGTATCTATATCCTTCTGGTACAGGTAACATGAGGTAGAAGGTAGAAGGTATCTATGACCTGAAGTATCTCTTACTCTCACTGCAATTGAGGTATGAAGTACACATTACTTGAATAAGTACGCCCGGATTCGTACCAACTATAATACTGGGAAAATTAAAGAATTAATAATTACTATGTATTGGCTTGGAAATTATTACAAAAGCAATCATTGTCCGTCGATACTATAGTATATGATAGCTTAATATATGATAGCTTATTGTTCGAATTTCAGTTTCGATCTCTGTTAAAAAAATATATGCTAATATATATAGTAAGAAAATTCCGGGGAATGAAATTGATAACGAGAATTAGCTTTCATGTTACACTGAATTTTTAAGCCGAGATTATTTAAATCTTTTACTAATGAAATAGTTTGGTGGATATAAAGGCGTTCTGAAAATTTCGGGTAATATAAACGGTATTTGAATAACTTTCAATTGTGTTTTAGTCGGATTTTTATTTTTGGATAATTTTAGGTGTTCGTTATTTTTTTTTTTTTTTTTTTTTTTTTTTTTAAGGAAATAAACAAGTATTTCTAGGTTAGAAATATTTATTATTATAGTAATTGATTTTTATTTTGAATAGTTTTTTATTTTTAATAACAAGTGAATTTTTTGCATAAAATGAATTTTTCAATTCTATAAATTTATCATGAGTAGAATTTTTTTTTAAATATTTGATTTTGATTTTTTTTTTTGGGTAAAAACTAAAAATTTTTTTTTAATTCACAAATAAATTTAAAAAAATCAATTAAGGTAAAAGCCCCAATAGATGATCATCTACCAGTATATGAGCACTCCATGTATTTGTATACCTATATTTGTGAATATAGATATACAGATACATGGAGTGATCATATACTGGTACGTGATCATCTATTGGGGCTTTTACCTTACCATAAATTAAAATTTAAAAAACTTTTCATAACATTGAACTAAAAAATCTAAATTGTTTTTATTTGAAATTACAATCTTAAGTTTATAATTTATAAAACTTATATATAATAATACCGTTCAAATTTTAAATATTTTAAAATTATTGTAATTAAAAACAAAATTAATATAATAATATTAATTATTATAATTAATATCATAATGAAAAAAAAAAAATCATATTAAAAAGCCAAAACATTAATCTAAATAAAAACTGGTCATATACTCAATAAAAAGATCCATAGTCGAAGTTAGTAGATGAACATATATTGACAGTACTTAGCAATGTATAGAGGATAAAGTCCTTGGGTATGGATTGAGCGCCGAGGATAGGAGTTACGATATGGACACACAAGTATATAAAATCCCGAGTGCAATTTATATCTGTATATTCTTATAACCAGAGTACGAAAAAGAGAGTATATTTTCGCGGTCCAGCGAGCGAGTTATTCAATATGCTCAGCCCCGAAAGCCCCGGAGCAATCTTCCTATATATTCTTCATCTATCTATACAGCACATATTGCACATTTATATACTACACTCTATACCATCCATACACCAGTCTATCTCCGGCAGCAAAGCACTAACACTAAAATCTTTTCTGATCTCATCCCATATTTCATATTTCATATCCTCCGTCTCTGACTCTATATCGTCTATGCTTTTACGAGTCTCCGTCATATCAATCCTGGTCGTTGAATTTTCTTAACTTAATCCACAATATTTCATAAATTTTTATTATATTTAAAAAAAATTACTTCACAAAATTATTGAAGTTCTTCACAGTTAAAACTTTTGTCTTTAATCAACGCAAATTTTAGGTTAAAATATTATTACGGACGAAAAACCAAGTATTCATCATCTTTTAAGTGTCACTGATTAGATTTTTTCCTATAAATAGTCTCATGTCAATACTTAGACTGTTTACTTTACTTAGACTGTTGACGGTTAAATTTTTTTATTTTTAAAATTTCATAATTTTCAAATCAATTCATTATGAAAAATATAACTAATGTCACGACAAAAAAAATTAAAATATAAAAAATTTGTTAAGAAAAAATAAAAAAAAAATAATGAAATTGTTTAAAAATTATTAATTTATTGGAAAAAATAAAAAAAGTTTAATTTTGTTATTTTTATTTAGTACAGAAAAAGTACACAAATAAACTATAGTTCACTGTGATTAATAAAAATTATTATATTTTTTATCAATTTATTTATAATTTAACACAAGCTTTGTATTGGTTTTTAATTAACACAAAAAGTTTTATTGAAAACCGAATTACTTTTTTTTATTAAAGATGAGATAAGTAGCACAATAAAAATATTCCTTTAGCACACAAAATTTTCAACAGATCATTTTCGACTCAATATTTTCACTATTTTAATTCTGCTTTCTGCTTTCTTTTTTCCCAAAATGATACAAGTTAAAAGTCTAAAGACTAGACTAAATTTCAAAACTTGAGCGCCACAAAAAAGTGAGAATCCTCACAAGACAATGACCTGAAGTCTCGGGTATTAGAAATAACCCGCGGGCCACGTATATCCAAAAGACAAAGACGATGATTAATTTCACGTTGGATGTCTAAGGATCATTAGTGACCAGACTTTATTCCATGACACCTGCTCCAGCGCTACAGCTCTCCTGGCTTTGCACACTAAAAACAAGAATATAATAACAATAACAGTACAAAAATTCGTGCCGGCGAGTGTCTGATGAATTATTGCTGTGTTATACCGGTTTCCAACTTTAAATCAAATTCTCGAATATATTTTTCTTTTATTTGCTATTATTTTATTTTAATGCTAATTAAAATTTCATTTTTATTCACTTAAAAATAAATTCTTTACATTATTCTTGAATTTCACTTGAATTTATTTGTATGTCTAAACACAAACACACACACACACACACACACACACACACACACACACACACACACACACACACACACACACACACATTTCTAGTCACCACACATGCTCTTAATTGCGAATTTACCAAGAGCTGTTTCAGACAGGATATTTTTATCCTCAATAGAAAAATAATTAGTCCCATAGTGACATATCCACATGGACTACCGTCCTGTCATTTATGATCATTATTTTCTCTTTATATAGTAACTAATTAACGCGTAATACAAAAGGAGAGAGGGGTTGAAGCTGTCGATCTTGGCCGTTATGTTTGATTTTTTCTGGAAGCTTCTCGCCCTATATTCACACCACAGCATATTACGAAATGAACTAATTTGTTGATCAATTACATTAAAGTTCATCATCACGTCATCTTGTTTTATTTAGATCATTTTATCCTCACCCTAATTAGAAGTTATCATTGGTATGCAACCCTAGCTCGTATTGCCACTTACAAGACATTGATTAATTAACTATTTGATTTACATTAGTAAAAAATTTCCACTCTTCAACCCTCAAATAGACATTTTACTTTTTTTTCCATGGAAATTATTGAAATTAAGATTTTTATTAGGAAGTGGAATTTTTCACATGAAACTTACGATGTTGACATTGTAATTTTTTTCAATTACACGGAAAGATATTTTCTTTAAAAATTACAATTAAGCCACGGTAATCGTGGGGCATTTTCAATCAATAGTGAGTCATTCCATGTCAAATCGACCAATAGTTGGAATCGACCCCTTTCAATTTGGATAAATTTTGGTCACAAGTTTTTTTTTATCATAAAACGAAGTTCTTCCAAAGGAAAAAAAATAGAAAATTTTTTTTCAAAAAATATGCAAATTCAAAATTTCGCGATTTTTCCAGTTTTTCAATTTTATTTTTTCAAATATCTGGAATGCTATTATAGATACAGGAATTGCCTTTCGTTCGTTTAAAAGGGGACACTTAGGGGCTATTGAAAAAAAATTCTGAAAAATGCCAAATTTGTCCAATTTTGAATTTTTGGAAATCGTCAAAAATGATGATCGACATTAAAATTTCGGCTCAATTTATTTTGTTTAATACCTTGTTCTGATCTTAAAAACCCTGAAATTCTTAGAACTGAATTTTGTTTTTATTTTTTTTTTTAAATATGAATTTTTGAATTAAAAAAAAAAAAATTAAGAAAACGGTTAACCCTGAAGGCCATCCCTGCAACTTCCCGCCAATTTTATACCTAAACGCTTGAAATAGCACTTATGACGTTTTTGAGCTCTTCGAGCTCATAAATACAATTTTTGTGTTATTTTGAGCTCTCCAAGCTCAAAAAAATAGCTTGTGTATGCTTTTGAGCTCTTCGAGCTCAAAAGTTTGATAGAAGTTTGATAAAACACTATTTTTTGAATTTTCAAATCGCAATAAGTTTTGAATGAATGAACCGATTTTCACGAGGTTGGTAGCATTCGACGCAGTTTTCTAAGCTTCATGAAGAATTTTCAAGTTTAAATTGATAAAACGAAAAATTTCGGAGTAATTCCGAAAAAACACTTTTTTCGGTTTTCTTTCGTCAACGATAACTCACGAACGAATCAACCGATTTTAACCGGACTGGCGGCGATCGACGTGGTTTTTTTATGTTAAGAGCTGATTTTATTCCAAAAAAACCACATTTGAAAAAATTGTTTTTTGTAGTTTTTTTGCGATTTCTCAAAATCTACCGGTCCGAATCGTTCCAAAGTATATTCCAAATCTAAGTTCAGTCAAGCCCTTTCGAATGGCACCAATCGCGATCAAATCGGTCAAGCCGTTCAAAAGTTATGAGAAAAATTTTTAAGTGAAATCCATTGTGCATATTTTATTTGAAAATAGTGAAATTCTTCATTTAATTTGAAAAATTCTTAAAAGGTGAACTCTTTCTCTTTATCCTCAAATTTTATTTTCTAAATTCGCGATTAAATTTTTTGAATCATAATTATTACTTAGCAAGAGTAAAATTCCAATAAAATAATTTCTTTTCGGTTTTATCAACAACTTATGACCATAAAACATCTGATCACCAACATATAACCTCCGAATCCGCGCATCCATTGATAATTGACAATAAGAAAAACAACGCGGCGAAAGTCAAAGATATAAATCGCTGATTGAGTATGAGTTTGCTCGTTATGCCGTGGAGTTAAAGGTCAATCGATACTCAAAGTATCCGACACCGCTGATCGAGGTATGTATACATACTTGTATGTACAAATGTACATACAAGTAACAACATATTACGAACTGTTGTCCGCCGATTACGTTACAATAACGATTATTAAGGATCCTTCTCGGTTTCCAATGGCTGGGAGCTAGGCAATGTCTAATTTATTTGGATATCTCGAGTAATATCTGTAATTGTTGTCGATTATTCGATGAGGATGATGGAGATGCTGTAGGGATTTCCTCGAATATTTAACAGACTGTACCACCTGTGATATTGAATTCCAGAGTATTGAATATCCAGTTACGGGGAATAAAGGAAAATAAATAAAGGAGCCAAGAATGAGTATAAGAAGTAGAAGAAGAGTTTCTTTCCAGGTACCTTGTACTCGACATAACACGGAGCTCGAATCGAATCGAGGGCATCCTCACTGTTTTAGAGACGTGTTAGTTTGTGTATAGGTATAGGTATAGGTATAGGTATAGGTATAGGTATAGGGTATAGTAGGATATTACTGCTGGTGCGGGTGTATCAAATGTCCCATGTGGTTTCTCGTCGTCTATGGTGTCCAGCTACCCCAAAGGCTGTTTCACGGTTAATTAAGCGGCTGACAATCTGACCACGGGACGGTTTAGCGGCCTTATATTAACAAAAAGAGCCAATAGAGAGAAGAAAAAAACAGAGATGTAGATGTAGACGTTGCTTTATTTTATTTTATTTATTATAAGTATTGGGATGATGAAAAAAATGCTTTCAATTCACTGAAGAATTCTTGCGATGATGCTTGATATGTCTGAAGGTTTACGTTACTGAAATTGATACTACGGTCATTGTACCTATACTAACCGAATTGATCAGGTTATTATTATATTTATATTTGTACATGTAGAAAGGTTTGTTCTTTGTATTTGATTTAATAGATAGTACCTTTTTATTATTACATCGAGCTGAATTTGGCTGGAGGTTTTTTACGTCTATATTATAGTGAACAAACGATCCTACGATGATTTAGCAAATTTGTTCGGGTATTTGAAGGTTCTTGTTCCTTGGCTCAAGGCTTGGTCGATGATACTCGATTGTTTTATGTGAGCCGTTAAATTATTAGAAAAATATGTTGTACATTGTCTATGAGGATTCATATTTTAATGATTAATGATGTTTTAATTTTAATTTGAAAGTTAAAAGTGTATGTGCTTGAAAAAAATTCATTATTTTCGATTTTGAATTTTTAATTAGTTTATGATTGATAAAAGTAGTTATTACAATGATAAAAAATTAATTTGACTCTGAACTTTTTGATGAAAAAAATTACTTTAATGTTGTGAATTAAGTAAAAAAAAAATTAGAAAAACAGTTCACCCTAAAGGCCATACCTGCAACTTCCCGCCAATTCCATTCCTGGGCGCTTAAAATTGTATTTATGACATTTTTGAGATTTTTGAGCTCAAAATATAATTTATGTGATATTTTGGGCTCGCTGAGTTCAAAAAAATAATATTTCTATGCATTTAAGCTCACCCAGCCCAAAACTATGATAGAAGTTTCATAGAACACTATTTTTGGAATTTTCAAACCGCAATTACTTTTGAATGGATCAACCAATTTTCACGCGGTTGGCGGCATTCGACGCAGTTTTATTATATAAGATATTTTCACGATTTCTCTCGAACTAATCAACCGATTTCGATCAGCTTGGTGGCGATCGACGTAGTTTTTCAAGCTTAAGGGCGGATTAGTTTTTAAAGTTGATCGATAAAACCGTTTAAAAAATATGAAAAAAAAACCACTTTCAAAAAAAAATTTTTTCTTACTTTTTTTTAGATTTTTCAAAATTTCTCAAAATCTATCGGCCCGAATCGGTTCAAATTTACAGGAAATCTAAATTTGAGGGAACTCTTTAGAATGCCGTTTAGTAGATTCCGATCGGTTTAGTCGTTTAAAAGTTATAAGCGAGTCACACAGTCACACACACACACACACACACACACACACACACACACACACACACACACACACACACACACACACACACACACACACACACACACACACACACACACACACACACACACACACACACACACACACACACACACACACACACACACACATACATACATACATACATACATACATATAGACATAGTGACAACATCGCAGGGGTAGTCAGGGAAGCTTGCTGATGAAAACTCGATTTTTGCAAAACGGGGTGAAAACAATAACTTCCCGATTTTTGAAAATCTTCGATTTTCTTAGCGGGAAGTTAAAAATTTTGTTTGATTAGACTTTAAAATTATTAAAAATGATATCATTAATTCGAAAATTTTCTCTTGAAACAAATTACTTTTTTTTTATCTACACAGTAAAAAATTTTTCGTAAAATTTAACACAAAAATTAGTGTTGATGACTTTTTTTACACAATTTGTGTTGAATCAACATACTAAAATGTTAAATTCTACACAAACATTTTTACACTTTACACAATGACGAAAAATTTTTTACTGTGTAGCCTATAATTTATTTTATTCTATTTACACTGCAATAAAATTTGACATTGAGAATAAATGAAAATTTGTTTAATCTAACAATAAATAAATTATTTTCTATCAGCAAAAATTAAATTACGATAATAATCATTTTTACGAATGAACAAATTTATTTACAAAACTCCATCACTTCACGATCCATTTGTTCCACATGCATAAAAAACACGTAACACGTAGTACTGACATATATAATGACATGATCGTTTACTTTACTAGCGACTCATTAATTAGATTTTTTATAATTTATCACAAATTCTGATACTCACCTCGATCAAATAAAATAATCACACCTTACCTTGTATTGAATTTGATAGTCTCATTAAAAAGCGATTAGCAATGAATGTTATTTACAATAAATAATAATATTACTATAATAACTATTACAGAAAAATACAATAGTCATTGTAAAATAGTTTAGGGTGTATCGGAGGCGGGAGGGGGGTGGATGGATTTTAACGCAAGGGCAAATATACGTCTGCGAAAAAGGGTGCCGACTGAAAGGCAAACAGTTTAGCTGGAAACAATTGACTGCAGATTGAAGAGGGTCGGGTAGACATCTGACGATCGATCTGCACGCGTTCTAGAGCTCTAGACTGGATGTTGAGGTCTCTCTTTCTCGTTCTTTTTCACATTTAATTCTCTTTTAGTTTGGTTGTCTCACGCCTAGCCAAGTTACATCTGTTCGATCAAAATAGATTTCAAGTTTTCCAGAGCTAAAGAGTTGTTGTGTTGTGTGTTTGAATCGTGTGTGGGTTCTTGAGTTCTCTAGATGTGTGCAAGCATCGACATCCACGATCGGCAATTGTTGCCACCCTGTTGTGGAATCATCCACCATTCGAATCGGCTCTTAAGGGTCAAAAAAGCTCAACATACTTCTACTTTATGCTCCGAGGGTTATACTTACACGCAACGGTATTTCATAAGAAGAATTTATATTTTATTATTTAATACACTTTAGAGTCTATAGCCTTTATACTGAGACTAGTGATTGCGATTACAAAGTATAATGTAGAAGTAGAAGAGTGTGTTTCTAGATTACCGCGGTGATGCGACGCAATACCCTTCCGCGTGTCTAGCGTGTCAATTAGCCACGGTGGTGTACCGAGGTGGGAAACGTTACGGATTTAAACATAACAAGTTTTATTATACATCTACATATATACATAGGTAGTTCAGATAAATTAATGCTTATGAGTATCTGTATATGTAACTTGTTTCATACACTCTACACGTGTAACCAACAATCATGTCACGATCGTACGACCGATTCATGATAATAATTCTAATCCGAGAAAAAAATGAAATCTTTATATAAGAAACCGAACCGTTTCGGATCACTTTCGGTTAATAGCTTCTTGCGAGCACTCTGATGTATCAATCATCATTTAATCTCTACGTTAAATTGATTCTTTTTTTTTTAATGCTAATCAAATCCATTTTTTTAAATCAAAGTTATTATTATTATATTTTAAAAAATTTTGAACTTTAAAAATTGTTTTGAATTTCTATATTTCACATTGAAAAAACGTGAATATAAGTATTATAAAGCTTAGACATGAAAAATTCAAAGAGTCAGTAATTAGCTGTTTCACAAAAGCACCGGCATGTTGAACGAGAGTAGCCACTGTGATGATTTGTTCAAAAATAAAATCTAAAAAATAAAAAAAGCGAGAAAGAGAGCGAAAAAAAAAAAGGAGAGAATGTACACTACTATAGTTATAGTAGATGAAATCCACTTGGTGTTGGTGATTTGTCTGGTCTGAAGGACTGGACCCTGTCTTTTGTTAGACTCCGTCAAAACAGTATTGTCCTGAACTAATGATCCTCATCTCTTATCTCTTCACCATTCTTAAGCTTTTTTTTTTAGTTTTATTTTGTTAATTTAAAACGTGAAACAACTTTTACACGATTCTACATTCTCTAAATTACTTTTTTAACCACAATATAAGTGTATCTTATTATTATTATCTAGTTAATGACCGGTGTCAAAAAGTTCCTAAGAAATTGATTTTTTCTCTCCTTAATCTCGCTTAATTATTATTATCAGTTGCCTGGATAATTGAATTTAATGAAAGTTTATTTAGAGTTTAGCTTTTGAGATTTATTGGCTGCAATATTAAATCTGGGTGATGAAATGAGCATTATTCAAGTTTTAAGTGTTTACTTTGGCTTATTCCTTATTTAATTTTTTTTTTATCAAAAATTAAATGTGGTATCAAATTTTTTAATAATAAAATATATCTTAATGTAAAATATTTCATTGCAGTGATATAAATAATTATAGCGAGAATGAGATACAGTTTTTTTGAGGCGTGCAATAAATACAGAACAAGATCTATAGTGCGTACTTTATCCATATTGAATAAGTGAGCGTGTATCCAAATATAAATATAAATATTGAGCAAATATAAAATTTAAATTGATAAGATTGTACGTAGGATTTGTAGGCGAGAAGATCAAACGAGTGTGTAAACATACTAAACAAGTGTCACCATACCAGTCACTATAAGGCAGCATACAAGAGATGCTGACCTGTCCCTTGATTTTTTACGCTTTTTCAATCGCTCCACTATCTCAAATTCACCCTTACTATAAAAACAACTTTATATAGATAGATAGATATAGATATACGTGTGCATATTGAGTATACTTTGCCTACAGGATTAGCATTCAGATTAATCCGGTTCTCCTTTTAACGCATACACGTTTGTCTACAAGTCCAAACACAAACAGAAAAGTCTAATGTTAAATTTAAATCTAAGAGGATCTCGTTTTAAAAGGATTTCATAATATAACTATTGTTGTTTTATTTTTACTCAACCACTTTCAATCAGTGATTTTATTTTTTTATGATTTATTGATAATTTAAAAAGTAATAATTAAAAATTAATAAAGTCACAGGGTCAATGAACATTATTTAAAACTCGAGTAATAATAAATATTGTAAAACTTTTTTCTCGGGTCTTATAAATAAAATACTCGTAAGATTGAATCGTTTCGTGTTTGATGAAAATAAAGCGGTAATCTTAACATTTATAGGTTGTTGCAATAGTAAGAGTAAGGCTCACCCTTCGTTATTTAATATTCGTCAAGTCATCGTCTAAGAAATGAAACAAAAAAATAACTTTTAAAAAATATGGCGTCAAGTACATTATGTGTATATTAAAACACAAGACTCGGCTGGCTATATATACACACACATATATGTGTATATTAATATATATTTGACAAGATGATGTTTTGAGCGTAACATTTACATAAGTATGTTCATTTTGTGTATATTCATCTTAAAGACTAAATGAGCCGCACCATAGGTGCCGATTCTTGATAAAATTTATACCGATATCTTCTACTCATATATGTATATATTTATCTATACATGAGTGTAAAAGTTCTTAGATCATTTTGGGTTCTAAAATAAAAAGATCGATATATATTAATATACTAATATATATGTATATGTATGAAGAGGCGGATTAGTTAAGGCGTGATTAACTTGTCAAAAATCATGGAGTCATGTTCCGAGTTATTTATTATTAGGTGGATAGTGATCGCTGTTAACAATCGATCAGCTCTGCAATCAAGTTATTATTATTTTTATTTTCACCACATGCACGTAAATAATTAGCAATAATAATTGTAATAATTAATAGATATTTTCTTAATTTTATCACGCTCATTTTTTCATTTTTCATAGATCAGAGAAAACGAACTTCGAACAATTTTTTTTCAGCAAAAATATTCATTATTTTAATTCTTCGTAAGGATTCAAAGAAATTACATATTTTGAATTGTAATTTGCAATTTTTTATTTTTAATCAAATTATCTTTATGCGTTCTTTCCTACACTGAAAAAAAAATTAATTTGATTCAAGAGAAAAATTCTTGAACCAAGAATATAATTTTGAAGAGGGTGATTGTCTTGAATCAATACGAAAAATTCTCAAATCAAGTAAAATTTCCTTGAATCAAGAATTTTTCTACTCAAATCAAAAATATTAAGTTCTTCTAAATTATATACTTGATTCAAGAACATTTTTTTTCTGTGTACGTCGCCAAGTCTTGAAAATTTTTTATAAGGTCAAATTTCTCTTTAAAAAATTTTATCATAATATAAATAATAAAAATTAAAAAAAAATTAATAATAATAATAATAATAATAGCTAAGTAAATAAAGTAAAAAATTTCACACAGTAGCAGTAGCACAAAAGTGACAATTTGATAAATGAGAGACTGTGTCGGTGGATTTATAATATATTTTTTATCTAAATTTAATATTTTACCGTTGTCCCTGTCACCAGACGATAAACAATAAGTGTACAAAGCTGACGGACAAGATATATATTGTAGAGTCTCCGGTGGAATGATAATTTAAGCGATGACTCTCAGCTTCTTCGCATTCAATTACTAAATAATTGCCGGACGGAGAGGGAGTCGATGATGATGATGATGATGATGATGATGATAATGATGATGCTGATGATGATGAGAGCTTCTGCTGGGAGAGGAGAGAATAATAAATACAAATAAAAAGTTAAAAATGAATCTTCATACCTATATACCAAGTTATATTTTATTATTTTTATTTCAACCCTCGACTCATCTCGTTACCGCGCGAAAATCGACGGATGACCGTGACTTCTTGTAAATTATAATCCAATTTATTATTGTCATATTTAATGGCGTATTTGCCGGGAGTTTATTATTAAATTGAAATTATTTATTGTTTTCATTTTATTATTTATTATTTATTATTCATAGTGTTAATTAAATGGTTTAATTGTTTTAATTTGAATTATACGGCGAGCAAATTTTTTATTAATTATTAATCATTTCACGATCAAAAGTATCTTTTGTTATTATTATATTATATCATTATTTATTTTTCTTTTATCTGGCTTACAATAGATGTATCCGAGACGTGCTTATTAAAATTTTTGATGCTGATGCACAAGTCGGGAACGACTTAGTCATCTTTAGAGTATAATCATCCTGTACTTTTAACCTTGTACATAACAATCGCATAATGAAAACCTAAAAATTTAATAAACATTTTTAAAAAACATACATAATTTTTTTTTTAATTTAAGTCGAAGAAAAATGTAAATTTTTTTAGGTAAGACTTAGTCTTAGTATAAATATATACGTATTATAAATATACTTATGAGACATTTATTCATAGAGGGTTATCGTATAAACCACAGTAAAGCTAACAGTTGAAATGTCGTCGACCTTAATTATACCGAGGAAACGACGTACGATTATTTCGTGACAGCAAGGAAATCCTTTCGAAATTTATATCCATAGTCGTGAATTTATTTCGTCATCTTAAGAATTAATGAATAGATTTTTTGCCGTCTACAAATTATATCTGCTTTCATTCTATGGTTGGTTTTAATTTTTGACACCATTTTGACGTTTATGAATACTGTTGAGGGTGTTAGTGCCTGTGTCTGAAAGCTAATTCGACATTTTCTATCAAAACTTTCATTTATTAAAGTTATGATGATTTTATTTAGACTTAAAATTTACAAATAAATTTGAAATTCAATTAAAATTGAAAAATTTTTAATTTACCCAAAAATTATCATCAAAGTTTTTTAAATTGATAATTCAAAATTAAACTAATAATTAAATTTCATTAAGAATTTAAAATTTCAAAAATTGATCAATTTTTGTCTGGAAAATTTGTATATATCGTCGCGGTAATAATCAGGGAAGCTTCCTAGGTCCTCAAAACGTCAACATCTGTTAAAAACTCGATTTTTAAAAAACGGGGTGAAACCAATAACTTCCCAATTTTTTTAAATTTTCAATTTTCTTACCGTAAAATTAAAAATTATTAGCACAAATTAAGAAAACATTAAAAACTTCGTCAAAAAATTCAAATTACTTTACAATCTAGTGTATAAAAGACACTCTTAAAAAAAGTTAAAAACACGTTAGTAAAATATTTAACCAAAACATAAAGGATCTTTCAGGGGATCACGTGATCGCGATGTACGTTAAAACGTGAAATTAATCGGAGCCTCGATATAAAAGATAGCCAGTATAATTACTTACCAACATTACATTGGATGATGTTACTATCTGGCATTTTTTTATCTCCTCACACCGACACATTTATGTAACACACATACATTTTTTTTCTGCCGTTATTTTCGCCGCGTAAATGCATTCACCTTGATAAAAATCTATCGTGTATATATATATATGCGTGTATGTTTGCATTGTTACGGAAATGAGGACACGTGTATTGTCCAGCAATATATTTTTAATATTTTCAATGGAATATAATACTTTTAATAAAATCTTAAATAAACAAACTGAATCCTTAAACATATAAAAAAAAAAAAAATAAATTACATACATAAATCTCGGGATTGCAATGGCTACAAAGTTTCTCGTTACAATTATTTTTTACTTACCGCTCAGCTTTCTCTGATCTTTCCCATACTCATAGCCTTGCATATTACATACCATCTACATATATGTTGTGGATATGTGATATGTATTTTATTTATTGAAAGGGAATGAAAAAAGTAATCAAGCAAGTGAGCTAGCTTGTACCTCTGCTCTAAGAGTATATAGTTGGTGTAAAAGAGACTCACCTGCAACTCTGGAATCGATATCATGCCAGGTGTATAACCTCGCGCATGCTATTGACGCTTAACTCCGCTCCGCGGGCTATACCTGGAAGCCCTGTCGACGAGAATAATTTCACACTCGGTTTCACCGCCCACAATACGCCATACCAAGTAATACACATATGACTTTTATCAAAGACTATTTTCTTTATCCTTTATTTATTATACAATTTATTTGATTAATTTTGGTTAAAATTATAATTAATAATTAGTTTTTGATATTTGTCCTGAAAACTATTACACGTTGAGTAAATTCGTTTAAAATTCAACTCAAAATGATTGCTACACTGGAAAAAAAAATTAACTTGAATTAAGTGAAAAATTCTTAAACTAAGAGAATAATTTTGGAGAGTTTCATTGTCTTGAATCAAGATGAAAAATTCTTAAATCAAATAAAATTTACTTAAACCAAGAAAAATTTCTTGGTTTAAGAATTTTTCTATTCAAATCAAGAAGATGAAGTTCTTCAAAATTCTTTACTTGATTCAAGTAAATTTTTTTTTCTGTGTAGAATGTGCAATTATTTTTTTTTCTTAACGAGGTTAGAATCCCGTGAAAATATTTTTATATCAAGGGATATATGGTCATCTCAGGTTACATATCAGAATAGGAAAATTGTTTTCTATTTTTTTATAAATATTAACATTCTTGTAATGAGACAATTCAATAATCATGTGTCACCTATAAAAGATTTTATATACAACTTGTGATCGAAAAAATATATACACAGAAAAAAAAATTAACTTGATTTAAGGGAAAAATTCTTGAACCAAGAATATAATTTTGAAGAGAGTAATTGTCTAGAATCAAAACAAAAAATTCTTGAAGTAAGTAAAATTTCCTTAAATCAAGAAAAATTTTCTTAAATCAAGAATTTTTCTACTCAAACCAAGAATATTGAGCTCTTCAAAAATATATACTTGACTCAAGAACATTTTTTTTTCTGTGTATGAGCATATCAAGTCATATCAAGACATGTATAGATATATCAAGTCATATCAGAATATATGTAGACATATCAAAAAAATTTTTCATGGGCATGTATGAATAAATTTATGAAAGAATAAAATAATAATAATAATAATAATAATAATAATAATAATAATAATAATAATAATAATAATAATAAAAGGATGAGAATAGAATCCTTATTACAAAAATACAAATACGAATGAGTATATAAAGTAGAAGAGAGTAGAGAGTAGATTGAAGCGGTGGTGGTGTATTTTATCGAATTTGACACTTCAAGAAGCCGGAACATTGAAAAGGGACCGCGTAATATCAACTCGTTGTTACTCGGTGGGTTTTGTTGCCAAAGTTGTTGTACTAGAGGAAGATCGTTGCCCCGAGGGACTCGGGGACTCGCTAATTTCCACTTTGGACTTTACGATAGTGCTCCGAAATAAAACCAGATAAAATCGCCGTCCTAGTCAATTCCCGCGGGATTTTCATAAGTTTTTTTTTTTTTTTTTTTTTGTCAATTTACAATAACAAGTTAAGTAGTCCAAAAGGAAATAAAATAGAATAGAAAAGAAGGAAATTTCATACCACTATTTACTATTTTGTGTGGTATATTAAATTATTTTGCAGTACTCAACGTCCACGCGGACTCAATAGAGTGATAGATATTGACGGTGTCGATTGTCGATCAATTGAACTGAACGGTCGACGGTCGACAGTTCTTTGCGGGTATATTATATATATGGGTATATGTGTGTATGTAGGAGGTCAATTTATCGTTCAAGAGGCTATTCTTGACGCGAAATTGCCTGAAATTGGTTTACAGGCTCTATGGAAGCACACTACTGCATCTACACGGCTTAGAAATTGATTCGTTTCTCGAGCCAAAGAAAACGGAGACCCGCGAGTCGTTTAATTTTTCCACCCTTGGTCCGTTCAAAATCACTTTAATATATACTCGAAACGTTCAGGATATTTTTTTACGTGTATTTACAATTCACTATTGTGCAAATCATATTTGGTCAATTTTTCAAAGCTATACTTTATGTCAGAAAAATTGACAAATAACATAATCTTATAAATTCAGTTTATTTTTTCTTTGTCGCAACTAGAGTTTAGGGACTATAAATGTTTTTCAAAAGGTTTAGAATATTTTAAGTCCTGTAAGTTTAAATTCATACTTGGAAATTCTTGTTCAACCTTGTTCAACCAGGAACATAATACTGAAATTAACAGACATCTGATCATTACGTTTAGTTTTATTAAAATAATTAATTGCTAATACAAGAATAATTTTTTTTATTAATCTAAAGCTTAAATTGATAAAATTAGTAGTTTTTAATTAAGTTAAAAAACATTAAAATAAAAAAATTTCAGTAGTTATCTCCCATTACAATTGAGTAGCTTCTTCCAACACAAAAATTTCTCGACCAGCTTTAATAATAATTTACAACTTGCTAATGAAAACCATAAATCAAACCATAAACTGTAGAAATAAAATACGTCAACAAAAATGAACCACTGGCAAACAAATAACGAGTTCAGTAGCTCGGATTACTTTGATAAAAGAACATAAAACATAAAATCAAATAATTATATGTGATAATGAAGACAACAGGTTCGATAGCGAGTTAATTGTTGGTAAACGTGTCGTAAATCTCCGAAACGAAGACATTTATGATGGGTTTACATCCCTTATGATTGAGTTTTAAATCATCGCGTAATTTACGACTGATCTTATGTGTAAAAACTTTATACACATAAAAAAAATTTTTTGTTATAGCCATATCAAGTAATATATGAGAATTAAATAATTTTACAGTTTTTTCTTGTGTACATCAGCTGAAATATTTTCTTGAACAAAAATTAGTTAAGAATTCAATCAAACTGAAAATTCTTGTCGGATAAGCTTCTTAGGAGAGTCAAGAAATAAATTTTTATTCTGTAAATCAATACCTTAAAATTAATTATCTTGTACTGTAAGACGATTTAGCAATCATGCGCCACCTATCGAAAATTTTCAACACTAACTTTTATCGAAAAATTATAAATTGAGATATAAAGTCATATCAGGCCTGGTGGGCATATAAAAAATTATATATGAACTTTTTAAACCATATCAGAAATTTTTTCACGGATAAAAAAATGCATATTTTATTCTATTTTATTCTGTGCCATGAATAAAAGCACATCGATCACGGGTCGGCGTAATTGATAATACAAAGTGATCTGATGCGTAAAAAGTTGTGATGACAATGAGTTAGAGCAATCGAGGAGGGGTATGGGAACGAGAATGGGGGTGCCGTGTATTATCCATTACATCGAAGCTCGGACGAGTGACAAAATCTTGGCTGGTAACTTAGTGACATCCCTTAGGGTATGAAATGTTACCCCTATCGTCCAACGATATCCCTCTGTGCTACTTCGGTCTCTCGCAGTCGCAGATCGGTCAGTGGTGCATGAAACAGTTAAGCATCGACAATGTAAGCCAATCAAGAGACTAAGGGCGGCGGGTATATCACTGTACCGGAGTCCCGTGGTAATCGTCTGAAATTGCGTTAAATTTAAATTTTTGCTCAAGCTCGTCACCGTTCCTGGACTATCTATATATATAGATAAATATATAATAATATGCCCTGTAGCTCACCCCAATACGGAACTACACTCTGTACCGAGCTCTACTCTGTTCTCTACTCAGCCTCAGGGGATTCGTGTCTTCGATGTCGAGTCTTTGATGCCATAGGAGATCTACAATGCTTGCCTGATGATTGGTTTCACATCACAAGCGGATATATTTGCTATCTTTAAACGTAAATTAGTTTATTTTTATTATTTTTCTTGTTCATTCACATGACTTAAAATTTTTTTACGGGTTCAATATGATTGTTCGCGAAAAAAGTTTTAGGATCTTTTCAAAGAATTTTGTAATGGAGAGATTAATTCCAACAATTTTCTTGATTATGATTTTAGTTCGATTTTTGGTAAATTTTTTTTTTAAATATGAAAAATTTACAAATTTTTAATAATATTTGTCATATCGTTTTTTTTTTGTAATTAGAAAACAGAAAAAATATGAGAAATTAGTGTAGAATCATGTGAACATATTTTATTAAAGATTTTCAATAGACAAAAAATTTTTATTAATATATTTATAGCATTAATACTAATTCAAAAATTTATTTTTACAAATTTGAATGATTATTTAAAAAATAAAAAAAATCTAAAAAGAGCATTTTATCGACAAGGTTTTCAATTACAAAAATTACTTCGAACCTCAACGAGATTCTAAGTGTGCACAAATCAGTGCCTCAATAATTCCGTTTGAAGGAATTAAAACTCAGAAGCTCAAATTATCTGGACTAATTCACATTATTCACATATACATAATATATAATATATAATACATCTACTCAGCCGAGCGTGAAATAATACACAGCAGATCTTAGAGGGGTGGGATGAAGATGAAGAACAAACTAAAGCAAATAAGCTTTAAGCAAAACGAGCAAACCTCGTCGACTAAAAGGCTTACCGAGTAATTTGCGACGGCTTAAGGCACGCCGGCCAGCCAATCTGGTCCTCCCTCTTTTCCCCGTTCACGTGTGAAATCTTATACCATCCAGCATAATACATGACTACATCCAAAATCCAGCATCCTGCATCCTTTATAAAGGATAGCATTAGTTTTATTCCCAGCGAATTCTCCAGTCTCCGAAAAATAACCATTATTCGTTCTCCCGTTCAACTAATTTAACAGAAAAAAAAGATATCTCGGTTCAAGAACGATATTTTTGCTTACAGAATATTTGAAAGGAATGTCTTAATTAAAAAAAAAAAATTAGAAAAACGGTAGACCCTGAAGGCCATCCGTGCAACTTCCCGCTAATTCCATTCCTAGATGCATAAAACTACACTAATGATGTTTTTGAGCTCTCCTAGCTCAAAAATACAATTTATGTGTTATTTTAAGCTCTTCGAGCTTGAAAAGATAGCTTTTCTATGCTTTTGAGCTCTTCGAGCTCAAAAGTCTGATAGAAGTTTCATAGAACAATATTTTCTTAATTTTCAAACCGCACCAACTTTTGAATGAATCAACCGATCTTCACGCGGTTGGCAGCATTTGACGCAATTTTTTTAGTTTCATGGCGAATCTTCAAGTTTGAATTGATAAAACTAGGAAATTTGGAGTAATTCCAAAAAAACACTTTTTTTTTGTTTTCTTTCGTTCATGATATTTCTTGAACGAATTGACCAATTTTGACTGGCTGGACGGCGATCGACGTAATTTTTTTATGCTAATAGCT
Source organism: Cotesia glomerata (assembly GCF_020080835.1). Classification (NCBI taxonomy): domain Eukaryota; kingdom Metazoa; phylum Arthropoda; class Insecta; order Hymenoptera; family Braconidae; genus Cotesia; species Cotesia glomerata. Next base: position 25,930,219 of record NC_058159.1, on the reverse strand, counting down.
GATTAGTTTTTGAAATTGATCAGTGCATCCGTTTAAAAGTTATTCCAAAAAATGTCGGAGTTATGTTAAAAAAACACTTGTTTCCAAATATTTTATCGAGGATATCTCTCGAACCAATCAACTGATTTCTACGTTCTTGGCGGCGATAGACGCAGTTTTTCAAGCTCTAAAAATTATTCTATATCACTAAAAACGATCTGACAAGAAATGACGAAGTTATGTCAAAAAAACACTTTTTTCGGTTTTCTTTCGTTCACGATATCTCTCGAACGAATCAACCGATTTTGACCGGATTAGCAACGATCGGCGTAGTTTTTTAAGCTTAAGGGCGGATCAGTTTTTGCAGTTGATCGATAAAACCGTTTAAAAAATATGAAAAAAAAACCACTTTCAAAAAAAATTTTTTTCTTATTTTTTTTGAGATTTTTCAAAATTTCTCAAAATCTATCGGTCCGAATCGGTTCAAATTCACAGGAAATCTAAGTTTGAGGGAACTCTTTAGAATGCCGTTTAGTAGATTCCGATCGGTTTAGTCGTTCAAAAGTTATAAGCGAGTCACATAGTCACATAGTCACACACACACACACACACACATACACACCCACACACACATATAGACATACAGACATAGTGGGAAATTAAAAATATTCTTGATATTGAAACCTTTTCTTAAGTTAAATAAAAAATTCCCATATTTTTCAATAAAAATATATTCAGGCTTAATTTAAAAATTAATTATTTTGAGTGGACAAAATTAATTTTTTTTTAATTCTAATTTTTAATACAATTAGCTTGAAAAAATTTTTTTTGAATCAAGAAAAAGGACTCTTTCATTCAAAGAAAAAATTTTTGAAGACTAATATGTTGTTGGTTTAAAATAACTTTTTTTTCTGTGTGAAAATAATAAAGACTCATCCCGTCGGATTTTCGATCGGTAATTTGAATTCGGAGCATCGTCTAAGCAAAACAAAATAAAAAGGCACTTACTAAACGGAACTCTTTGAAAAATGATCCAGATTCAATCGGTTGTTCCTTTCCACCTTGTGGATCATCCTTAATATTAAAGAAGCTAAAGATAGTGCGGCTTCTAGTCACAAGTCACAAGTATCCGCTTCTATCTCATTCATCGTTCTCTTCCGTACAGTATTAAGTATTATATTAAAATTACCCGAAATGGAACCGAACACGGGACAACAACTTCGTGTGGTTTTACGGGCTGTCGCCCAGAATTTGCTCCACTCCGCGAATTTCGTTGGTGAATGCCTAATTGACCGTGCGAGAGCACTGCAAGTATAAGTAGAACCTTCTTCTTAGGTTTTTGTACACTTTTATAGACACACTTTTTCTAATATTATTTTTTACCTTACATTTGATATATAACGGTTAGATATACCTGTGGGCACGGGTGGTCGTATCGATTTCTCATTCTATTTGGATTCGTCGACAAAACCGATCCGATTACTCGGTTACGTCCTATCCTCCGAATTTTTAGATATAGATATCCTATTTTCAGATTTTTTAAGAAGGACCATCCATGTATTAAGTCACGCGATTTTCCAGATTTTTAGACCTCCTGGTCACGTTTTTAACTTTTTTTTACTTTTAATCCAATAAAATAAAATTAAAAAATTACTTCAATTCAAACCAACTAATAAATTAATTTTTCAAACATTCTTTATCCAGTATTCATCAAGATTAATTCTTCAATTTAAACTATAAGCTCCGAAAATTTATAAAGAAAAAATAAATTTTAAATCAAGAAAATAATTGAATATCTTACTTTTAATTACGCATTAAGTTTCTTGAGTTAAAAAAATTTTTCAAGATTATTTTTCTTGAAAAAATTCATTTTTAATCTGTCTAATTAGTTTTTTTCTTATTATTGATTTAAATATTGGTCAAGTGAAATTTTTTTTAACATTGTCATATGTAGTCTAATTAACTAAAATTTTTTCTTCATAAGTTCAAAATTTAGTGACCTAATGTCCTTGATATCAGTCCTAAAGTTCCGTTGGTCAGCTTATAAATTTAAACTATAACTATAACTAGCTCGGGTGTCTGACACTTAACCGATCTATATAAATCTAGCGAGATGGGTGGTCACGGGTTGAACAAGCCGGGGTATTGAGTTCTATTGATAAATTTATAATTCGGTGCATAGACCTAGAAAAGGCCTTCAACTTCCATATTAGATGAAATGAGATGATGTTGATGTTGATGTTGGTGATATTGATGGTGTGCTTTAAATTTTTATCGAGTAACTAAATTTGGCCTGAGTGTTTAAAACTGAGCAAAGTATGGGTCGGCAATCCACTTGGAGACCCTTATAGATATGTATATAATATTCATCAATCTCTTGAGTCGATCTCGTTGATGACGGGCTCTTTAAAAGTGACGCGTGCGCCTTTTAGTGAAAAGACATGACGTAGCATGTAGTTATTAGTAGCCCTTGGAAACAAACGAAATGTTTTATTTTATCAACATCGGAAATTTTTGGAGAACGGAGAAAAAGATAGGGGCTTTGTTAATTTATCTGATGGGCAAGCTGTGAGCTAAGAGCTAGCTGAGTGAAAAGGTGAAGGTGAGATCGATTAGACTGTAGCGGGTTGAAGAACAGCCATCGATATCCGGGAAGGACGTCGAGAGCTTCCAAGCTCACTCTCGACTAGAGTATTTGCCCTCAAACTCAAACATCAGCCAACACGAAAGCACGGCGTACTTGTGCCTTCTGCGATGTATGTACAGAGGTATTAAATTGTATGGGAGCTTAACGCTGAACAAGACTCATCACTTTGGCCCTCGAGCAATGCTCAGCTCCCAAATAATCTTGTCTTCTTTTGTCCACGCCCGCTCGGTACCGGTGATATATTTCTCTTGCAAACTTTAATGCTTACACATTCTCGACAAAACCGAATCGCTTTTTGATTGCAACATTTATTATTTACCAACAAATCAACGGGATTTTGATTTAAATGCAGGGCAAGTTCGTTTGTTTCAAGACAATATGCTTGAAAAATTTGTTTCTTTTCTTTAAATGTTTTTTTCTTTTTTTGAAACTTGGTATGGATTTAAAAAAAACTATTTTTCATTAGTTCAATTATGAAATTTTTTTAAGACTATTTTCTTTATGTTTATTTCTTTCAATTCCTCAAAACTATTTTCTTTTAATTTGTTGTTTTTAATTTATCAAATTTATTTTTATTACATTCATAAAAACTATTTCTATTTTTTAAAACAAAATTTTTATTTTTATTTTTCACAATTTTCCACGACTATTCTACAATACTCTTGGAGCTACTTATTATTATTTTTTTATTAATTTTATTTTCCAATTTTCTAATTTAATTTTTCTTTAGTCTATTTTGAACCAACTTCTCAAATTTTTTTTCCTCTTCAAAAATCCTCAAAATTATTTCTTTCCAATCTACCTTCAAAAATTCGTTAATTCTTTCCAAAATTATTTCCTTGATTTCTGAAGCATAAACAGATATTATCTCGCCCACATTTTCCTAAAAGAAAAAAAAAAAAAATTGTCTATAATGCTTCCGGTTTCCATGCAACCGAATGACGATCTTTTTCCACACCAAGTAACGGCTTAATTAAGTATAAGCATCAGCCCAATTTGCGATTGTTTTCTTTACAATGTTACCATTCATCGCATACATTCATTCCTTTAAGAATTAGAATGTTTACATATACTAATCTATTTATTTTAAATATTCACAGACCTGTGCGCTACTTGTCTTTATACACATTATATTAAAATTCCCACACATAATACAGGACATACCAAAAAATGAATGTACCATGTTAAATTCGATCGTGCGTACTGTTAAATTGCTGTGATGTCTAGGGTCTTAATTATACCGTCGTTTATTTCGGATGGCTGCTAAAAGGACAGATAATTTTCCTGGAGATAGACACAGACTAAAGTGAATGAGAATGAGACAAGACCGGGATGAAAACTTGAATATATATCTATAATAATAATAATGTATTCAAGAATAGTCGAGTGAATGATGAGTCTTGTTCATCTCTCATGTTGTTGAAACAGAGGCGCCCTCGAGCGAGGACAACGAATTTAACGGTTAGGTCTTGTCTCATAAAATTCACCTAAAGACAACAGAATTACACATTATTATTATTATTGTTATTTTATGTATAAATATATGTAGTAGGTAATCTCCGGATGCAGTTACCTTCACAGGATGTTGTACGGTCACTTTCTAGGATTCAATTTTAATTATTTCACAAAGTTACTTACTCTCTATACTCTTGAAAAACAAATCTGTGGATTTAAATTTTAATTTTATGAGAAAATTTTCACGGGAATATCTTTCTCATGGATGATGATAGAATAATAAGTAAAAGGGCTTTGTAGACATAAAACAAAATGTAAACACTAAAAAGTTGTAGCTTCCAATTTAAAAGGATGATACGAGGAAGACATAAAGGAAATTCGGTAAAAAACTGTTTGTATTTAATAACTTTTAGTTTGGTTTTTAAAATAATAAAATATCAATTTACTACACGTATTTTCTTTGCAAGACTATAGTGTCTCTTTGGGGTTCAAGTGGTATGTAGGATATATATGTATATATATAGAATAGTCTTTGTAGTTTTTGTATTGTGGATTTATCTAGAGTAAAATAGGACGCACTTAAAAGCGGTCAACATATCGGAATTCACCGACAGGAGTGAAAACTTGTGTAAGTGAGGAAATGGATATAATAGGAAATATAATAGACAAGTGGCTTGCTGAACAAACATTTGTCGCATTCTCTGCAACTGGTCTGCTGTTTTGTGTTGAAAGATTTTAAAAAGATGTATTATATACTTAAACTTTTAAGTAAAGTGCAGCTAAAAAGTTGCCCGATCGCAATATCCGATAAAATCCTGCAAATCATTCGACTACCTGTTCTCTTCACTCGAATGGTAGAGGTTCGGCCACCATTTTCAATGTGTTGAGTATCGCCAGTCGAACGCGGTTTTTATTTTGGACACTGCTGCGTATTTTAAAACTCTGAAATAACAAAATTACCATCTGTTATTTTCGTTTGAGTTTTTAAAGGCACATGTTGCATAAAAAACGTTACGTGGTGGTCACTTTTCATAAGAATGTAGATTGAGTGACTTGGAGAAATTTTGAAAATAATGATTTTGAAATTAGCAAACACCTGACTATTTTTTAGTTTCATTTAAAAATAAAGAAGCTTTCAAATAATTGTGGAAAAAATTTTTAATGTGAATTTTTTAGTTAAATTTTTGGTAATCATGTCGAAGAGTAATATCAATTTTACAACATTGTGAAAATTTTAAAAATTATTGAAAAATAATTGCATCAAATCGTGGATCAAAAGTAAGAACTTACAAATTTAGAAAAATTGTTAAAATCACGACATCAGAACTTACTTTTTTTTAATTTGTTCAATTTTTCACATTAAAAAAAAAATAAAATGATACTTTATAAACTGATTTGTAAAAAATTTAAATAAAAAGTTGAAGAAATTATATTCTTTAATAATTTTTTGGTAACTTCAATATTTCACCCAAAGTTTGAATTTCAAATTTTCATAAATAATTTTTTTAAATAATGTTTCAAAAAATTTTGGACATTTTTTATTATTCAAAATAAAAAAATAAATTTCACACACAAAAATTATCAAAAATTATTCATACGATTCTAAATTAAAAAAAAAATACAAATTTTTCTAGTTTTAATTTAAGAAATTATAAGGAATGTTTTGAAGTCTTAATAAGTGAATAAAATAATAATAAATAAAATAAAAGAATGAGCATCGGATACCCCATAGTATAAAGCACACGTGTAATAAAAGAAGGAATAATATGATCTAAAAGAGAGTTGAATGTATAAAACGTTGGAGAAAGAGATGAAGCCGTCAGAGTCGCTGGAAGGGGCCATATCGTTTTAACGTCTCTATTAGCGGCTATTAAAAACGAGCTGGGGATGAAAAAATGCCTGGGGGTCGGGTGGGGTGTAGAGTAACGCGAGCAAGTAAGAGCAAGTAAAGAGCGAAAGAGTAAAAACTATTTTATCGTACTCGGGTACGAATACTACAAGATAATAATAACAATAATAACAATATAGCAGCGATAGTAAAAAATGAAAAAGAAGAGAATGAGAAAAAGACAGGGTGCATGCATGGACCGTTTCAAATCGCGCCTCTGCTCGGCCGTCGTTCCATTCCGTCGTTCACATGAACGATGCACACCGTGCCGAGGTATCCAGTTACCTTTTGTCGTAGGCCAAACCGGGCTCAGATTTTTCGGCGATACGTACCCCCATTGTGCATCTGGGTATTTAGCCGTATACTGTTATGTGCCAGGGCCTGTACCCTGTGCGTAGTTCAGCTAAAGGTGGACAAGGGACTCGAGACGAAGATGCGGAAATTTTGTTTTAGGGGGGAAAAACCAAAATCCGTTCGGGTGGTGCCTATATATACTAATATAATATGAAAGTAGATATGAGCCTTTTTTAATAGTGTACCATGACACGTCGGCCAGATTCTGTTAAAATGATATCCCGTTCTTTGCACTCTAGACCTTTTTATTCTCCGTAGGGGTGCTTATTATTTTTATAACATTGTTTATTTTATTTGAAGTCAAATATTATTTTGTTGCACAAAATTTATTAATTATTTGTTTTGTTATTATTTATGACAAATTTTAGAATTCTTAAGACACTGAAAAAAAATATTTTTGATACAAAAAAATCACTTTCAAGAAAACTTAAGGGGCACCCCTAGTGTGGCAGCCTAAAAAAAGGCGATTTTTGGGAATTAAAAAAAAAACTACTGTATCCATTGTTTTAAAATTTTAAGGGTATATTTATATATATTTTAAGAATACACAGTAAAATTTTTGAAGAAAAAAATTAAATATTTTTTGAGTTACACGCGATCTCTGAGGGCACTAAAAAAAGAAGGCCTTCCACTGCTGCAGTGATTCCGACCTTCTCCGTGGATCAAACCAAAAAAAAAAATTCTCGTTGAACTAGAAGGTATTGTTCGGACAATGACCTACGGCCAAAAAAATATGTTAAATATTGACAAAATAGCGACGTTTTAAAAAAAAAAAATATGAATTTTACCCAAAATTTTGGTCGTTTTTGTTAATGAAAAAAAAAATTCTTAAATACGCTCAAATTGAAAATCTTGAAGCAAAAATAAAATTTTAAATCAAATAATCTCTTAAATCAAGTAATTTTTTTTTTTGGGTATAAATATTTTTTTTCTTCAAGAATTCTAGCAAAATTTCATCTTGTGAATATAAAACGATATTAACCGTAAAGTTTAAATTCGAATGATAGGTTCACCGACCGAGTAAGCGGCATTATATCCCGTCCATCGTAATATAATTGGCAGAGACCCGTGGACTTTAGTACGTCCGGTGATATGCTTTGAAAAAGCGTCTTGTCATCCCGCGTAAATGCACGCGCCGTTACCACACGCATCCGGACAGTGCACCTGATACCCAATTTTACATTTACACATATGTATTCACAAATTTCGTGCTACCGAATTTCGGTTATTTTTTTCCATCATCTCTTATATCCTTAATTCACTTTTTTCAATATATAACACATGTAATAGCAGATACAGAATAGCATCAGCGGTGTCTTTGGAGTAAAAGTCCGCAGCATATAAATGCCTTCTTGATTTGCTACACCCTTCTCGTTAATTTTAAGTGGTCACGTGTGAAATGATTAATTGCCGAATTTAACATAAAATTATTTTACGATCATAAAAAAAAATTCATAACTTCCAACAAAACAAACAATTTATTTGAGTTCTTAAAAAATTAATCAAAACTGAAACACTATTGTAATCTCTATTGCAAAAATGTAAATGTACAAAAAAAGCAATTTATAAATAATAATAATAATAATAATAATCAAAAGTTTGTTAATTTATTTATCGAAACAAATAATAGTTAAATAAACGAGAGTTGACACTCGTTTGATGTCTGATGGCAACTGCATGTTGCAAAATGTCAAATAAAATAAACTACTTGAAGCTCAAAAAGAAAAATCCATAAAGACTGAAAGCGATAAAAGACGGCTGTTGAGTTTCACAGTAACGAATATAAGGGACAGACCGATTAGTAATGAAAACAGTTTATATTTTTTGTCTTGTTTTATTTATACTTTTACTGCCATTTGTGTTTCGTTCTCGAGTTTCATTTACGCTCTAATGTACATCAACGGGAGTTTATACTCAGGTTTTTAGTTTTTTCTCCTTTGTTTTTTTTTTTATTTGTTTCAACTCTGCCGAGAGATGGGATCGATTCAGTGTCGCCGACAGCAGAGGAATTGTAAAGTGGAAGCACGAATTGTTTCTTCTTTTAAATCATTTGTATATACAACATTCTTTTTGAGCTTAATTTTAGTAATACAAATCTTTATTTTTTTTTTTTTATTATTATTGTTTTCGATGTTCACTGAGAAAAAAAAATACTTTTACTCAATTAACAATTTCTTGGTACAAGAAATTCGATGACGATCAAATATTCTATTATTATTAATTATTAATTTCTGAAGAGAAGAGCACCAATATTTATCTTTGAATAATAGATAAACAAGAGAATAGCTTTATTTAAATTAAATAAAAATTATTTTAATCAATTTAACAAGTTCTTGAACTAAGAATATATTTATTTTAAGATTAGCATGACCCCTGCGCAAGGATGACACGCAAAATCGTGAAGCGTTCCACATTTTTACAAGTATAAATAATGCTGTGAAGCAGGAAAGAATAGGAGTTACGGTAATTATATATTCTTGAAAATTTTCAAGAACATGAATTTTTGTATCAAGAAAATTTTCTTAATAAAAGTTTTCTTTTTCTCAGTGTAATTCAACATTTTTTTGGTGTGAGATACTACCAAGTCATTGAGTGAACCATTTATTTACTTTTCAATTATGTAAATACATATTATAAAAATAATTTATATTTTTCAACTCATAAAAAACTGAGTTGTAATTTATGAAACTCATTTTCTTACAATTTATTTTCTTGGCTCAAGATTTTTTCTTTAAACCAAGTCAATTTTTTTTATCAGTCTACCAATGTTCAAATTTAACTAATATAAATTTACAAAGAAGCTCAAAATAAATTTATTTGAGAATGTAAAGTTACTCTTTAAAAAGTAATTTTTTAAAATTAATTTATGAAAATAAAATACGATAGGCGGTACTTTAATTACCTCTTCTGCAGTACAAGTATCGTAGTTAATTATTGTAGTGTTATGAGCAAGTAACGAGCTGTAAAGCGATTATTATTAACACTCTGTTACTCAGTAAGACAAGAGCTGGGAATGTGTCGACATTTAACACCTCGCACTTTAAATAAAATAAAAATATCATATCTTAAATCTTGAGAAATAAGCAACTTGCATAAAATTGTAAATAAAATTATTTAAAATTCAAGAACAATAACAATAATTTTTAAACAAAAAATTCTTTTGAGTAAAAAATTTTAAATAGAAGATTTTTTATAAAAAATTCCAGATTGCAACAACAATCAGGCCCAGGAGGTGCAGGTTCTAGACGACCCCTCAGTCCTGGAGGAGGAAGCGACTCAGAGGACTCTGACATATCGCTCGGTGGAACTTCGCCACCCTCGCCGTCTTCGACCCCGCCATCGCAGTCCCACCACCAGCCTTCGCCAGTTTCCTTGGGTCCGGTGGCACCTCTTCCACCCCCAGGTCTCGGATTCAGGTACGACCCGACGCAGACCCAGCTTCGGTTCAACCACATGACCGCCTTCAAGTTTCCACCGACGGGGTTCAGATTCGAGCCCCACAGTCCGCAGCACAACCACCCTGCGATTCCGAACGCGGGAGGAATCTTCCGGCTGACCGAGACCAGTCCTTTCCAAGCCGTCGGGCCCAGGGGCGATCTTGGCTCGAGGTCTGTATACCGAAATATGGTTAGAGAACGATATTTGCATTTGTAATTTGTAAATATTTATTGTAAGTTTGTACTGTAGTTTCCTATCCTCTGTAGATAGTTTTATTTTTATTTTTTTAATTTAACTTTTTGTACCTAGATTTATTTTCTGATCCTGATCCTTGTAGAAATTGCTTATATTTTTATTTTTATGTTTGTAGAGTTTAGTGATTATAACCACACGGAGAAAAAAGTATTGCTATTACCACGATACAGTATAGTGATGATCACAATCCCCGCATGACTATACTTTAGATGAGCATATGCCCAATCTAGTGGATCGTGATTATCACGATCCACATGGATTCGGATATCGAGCGTCTATATTGCTATGGTTTATAGATGATTAGTTGTCTTTAATTAAATATTAATTATATTTTATTGCAGATTATTATTTTTTTGGTATATTATTGTTATTAACATAAATAAAAATTCCTTTTGTAGCTTGATTAGTTAAAAATTTTTGTGTAGATTATGACAGTCAAGAATTGGGTTAGGTTTATAAATGTTTAGATAATGACTTACAACAGTATTGTTGAAATTTATCTTATATGACTTTTTTTTTTTACAAATATTATTATTATTAGCCTAGAAATTTGAAATATCGAAATATTCATTTAAAAGAAGCAAATATTTTTATCATAAGAAAAAAACTTTTAATGGAATTTTTACTCCTTTATAAAAAAGACTTTGATGAAAACAAAAATTTTATTTATTTAATACAATATATAATGTACATTATATTACACGTCTCGTTCTCGATGATAACTTGTAGTAGTACTGATTATGTGTAAACCTCACAACGTTTAGAGTTTAAATTTGAAAAAATTTTGGCGCGCTGTGCGCCATCTATAAGCTATAACTTACCTGTTACCGACTGATTCTCCTCATATTTTTTCGTTGTGCGTAAAGCAAACACGTTTACGAGTATCATAAAAAATTAATTAATTAATTAAATTTCAACAATCCGACTATTCAACGATGAAGAAAAGGAAACACTCAAGATCATCATCAAGGGAAAGACACAAAAGACATAAAAGTCGAGACCGATCTGATGAAAGTTTGCAAGTAATGCAAAACCAAATAGATAACCTCACTAATATAGTGAGTACACTGGTGACCACAATAAGTAATAATAATAAAAAAGATCTACCAGAGAAAGAGAATATATCTCCACCTGAAAAAAAATCCTGATACTGGTGAGTAAAAAAATTTATAGCTAAAAATATTCCACACGAATATTTAAGCATAGCCAAAATATCTACACGATATTTGGCTGGTCATACTCTCGACTGCGTTCAACAAGAACAAATTAAGTCTTGAGTTGCACAATAAGTGCGGGCCTGTCAATAAGACAAAACAATTCATCTCTTTTAGATTATAATTCTTATTGAAAGAATTATTTTACTAATTTATCTTTCCTTTCTCTGTCCTCTGTTCGTATATGCAGCTCCAGTGATCACAAGTGACGTTGTCACTCCAAATTCTGACAAAGAACAGGACAACAGCGAAGCTGTAGACCCGACAGAGAAAACTGACAGCAGTGAGAAGTCAGAGACTACAAAAGACTCAGTGGCCAAGGAGGAAATTTTAAAGATTTTAGGTGATGACTCCAACTCGTCAAAACAGCTAAGGATCGACTTTCAACCTGAATTAGTCACTACATGGACTAAATGGACGCAGGAAGGACTGCCGGAGAAAACAAAGGAATCAATCCTAGAACTTTATCCTAGGAAAGGGGTTTTGTTTACAGAAGCCCCTAAAGTTAACCTAGAAGTCATGCCGGTGCTGTCAGAAATTGCTGTCAAGAGGGACAAGCACTTCCTCGAAACTCAAAACACTGTAGGCTCCGCATTATCTGCGTTAGGAGCAGCAATATCGATGGTTTTAAATAGAGAGTCAGACGAAATTGATCAAGAGAAATTTCTTGAATATTTGTCTCATACGGGACAACTACTGACAGACGTATTCTTTCAACAGTCCGTTGCCAGGAAGTCATTTATTACACCTCTGCTTTCTAAGACTATAAAACCAGCGATAGACGCCTCTAAGGCAGATGAATGGCTCTATGGGAAAAATTTCACAGAGCAAGTGAAAGAGGCTAAAACCATAGAAAAGACTACAGCGGGCATAAAGGCCGCAGATAAACAAGCAACAAAATCAACCTGGTCAAAAAACAAAGATCAGGGAAACGGGAAGAACCCACCTGCGAAGTACAGGCAGGTGGGTCAATTCCTAAAGAAACCAACGATCAAATTCAGGAGCCGCACGCAGAATACGTCTCAGAGCACATCACAGAGTTCGTCGAGACAATACAGCAAATCGAAGAGCCAGTACACGTCGAGGAAATAACTGACCAGGTAATTGCAGGTAGACTGAAGTTTTTTGTCCAAGAATGGGCAAAAATTACTTCAGATCAATTTATTTTAAATTGTTTGAGGGGATACCAAATACTTTTTAAAGAGCCACCATACCAAGATACTCCACCACCAGAGTATCATGGCAATGTCGAAAGAGCAGCTTGTACGTGCAATTATTAACAATAAAAATTAATATGGCCAGAAGATAATAATTGTTGTAACTAAGGAAATAAAATAATAAGAATAACTAAGATTGCAGGTTATTTACGCTAAACATCTACAAGTTATCATCGAGAACGAGACGTGTAATATAATTGTACGATCAAACGAGCCCGCCGAAGGCGGGCGAAGTTCGATCGAAATTATGTTACACGTCTCGTTCGAAGATGATCAGTCCCTCCCTACAGAATCCCAACTATTTACCCATGATCATCTTCCTTTCTTGGCATCTTTTAGCATTACCAAGCACGTTATTCTTATTAACAAAAAAAAAAAAAAAAAAAAAAAAACGAGGAATCTCTGAACAATATGAGGAGAATCAGTCGGTAACAGATAAGTTATAGCTTATAGATGGCGCACGGCGCGCCAAAATTTTTTCAAATTTAAACTCTAAACGTTGTGAGGTTTACACATAATCAGTACTACTACAAGTTATCATCTTCGAACGAGACGTGTAACATAATTTTGATCGAACTTCGCCCGCCTTCGGCGGGCTCGTTTGATCGTACAATTATTTTTCCTTATCAACGCAGTAGAATTATATACTATAACCACGGACACAGCATTAACACAGTTAACATAGGAAGATTTATTTCTTTACTAGCCTTCAAAAATCGACATAAGTTTTTCAAGATTTCACTCGAGTAATTTATCAACAACCCAATCATCTATATCGCTATTATTATTAATTCACTAATTTATGTAATTATCACCATTTCATCACCAAAATTGTAAACAAATCCACTCGTAAGTTTCAGACTTGGTTATGCGTGGTGGCGCTGGAGGCGTCGTGGATCGTGATAATCACGATCCGTTTCGTCGTAGTAAGGAAACGTTTCTTTATGATCGCAATAAGTTTTGACATATTCACATACCATGGCAAGTTAATGTAAGAATCCGAAGTATTGAGTGTATCAGGTTATAATATTGTGAAAATGACAATATTGTTTTGAGCTTATCACAATACTACGATCACGATCCACTGGATTGCTACAATAGCAATACTTTTTTCTCCGTTCAACATTGATAGAAGAATTTATTAACTCTTGATAAATTAATTTAGTAAGAAAAAATTTATTAATTTATCAAATATACTAAGAGAAAAAAATATTGATATTAAGAATGTTTTTTTCATCTTAAAATAAATACAGAAAAAAATTAAACTAATAAATTTTAGTGAATTTATAATAAATAGTAATTAATTAATAATAAATACTATTTAAAAAAAAAATCATAATTTTAATAGATAATTTATATTTTTTATTCAAATTTTACATTTCAATAATGATATAAAAAAAAATACCATTTTAAATTCATGTTTATTAACAGTGTATTTATTGTGTTTATCGAATAATTTATTAACTGTGAATAAATATTCATTAATTATTCTGGTGTTGAAAAATCATTAAAAAAATATTAAGTTAAAAAAACTTATTATTTAAATTTTAAAAAATTCTTTTACACGGAGAAAAAAGTGTTGCTATTATCACGATACAGTATAGTGATGATCACGATCCACGTATGACAATACTTTAGATGCGCATATGTCTAATCTAGTGGATCGTGATTATCACGATCCCCATGGATTCGGATATCGAATGTCTATATTGCTATGGTTTATAGATGATTATTAGTTGTTTTTGATTAAATGTTAATTATATGTTATTGCAGATTATTTTTTTTTTAGTTTTTTCGTATATTATTGTTATAAACATAAAAACGAATTCCTTGTATAGTTTAAAATTTTTGTGTAGTTTATATGACAGTCAAGAATTAGGTTAGGTTTAAAAATGTTTAAATAATGACTGACAGCAGTTGGAATTTATTTTATATGACTTTTTTTTTTTGATTTTTAAAAATATTAGCCTAGAAATTTGTATTATTGTTATATTCATTAAAAATACGCAATTATTTTTATCATAAGAAAAATATTTTTTAATGGAATTTTTATTTCTTTATTACTCCATGTACTTTATAAAAAAAATAACATATTTTTGCGTAAAATAGTATGGGATCAAATTATTTATGCTAAAAAAACCTTTTATGAAAACACAAATGTTATTTATTTAATACAATATATAATGTTCATTGTTTTTCTTTATCAACGCAGTAGAATTATATACAATAACCACGGACACAGCATTAACACAGTTAACATAGGAAGATTTATTTCTTTACTAGCCTTCAAAAATCGACATAAGTTTTTCAAGCTTTCATTCGAGTAATTTATCAACAACCCAATCATCTATATCGCTATTATTATTAATTCACTAATTTATATAATGATCACTATTTCATCACCAAAATTGTAAACAAATCCACTCGTAAGTTTCAGACTTGGTTATGCGTGGTGGCGCTGGAGGCGTCGTGGATCGTGATAATCACGATCCGTTTCGTCGTAATAAGGAAACGTTTTGAGATATTCACTATACAGTTGAGCGTGGTATTCAGTATTCACTGTTTCGAGCATAACTGTATTCGTATGGTGAATATGACAATACTGTTTTGAGCTAATCACGATACTTCGTTCACGATCCACTGGATCGCTATAATAGCAATACTTTTTTCTCCGTGTATCAATGAATAGTTTTTTTTAGTAGAAAAAACTATAGTATTAGTGCATGAGTTATTTTTTTTGTATATTAATTTAATTAATGTTAATTTTGTAAATATTTTTTTTAAGTGTCTTAAATGTAGTGAATGAATGTATGTAAATTAGTTGTAGTTAAAAGTAGTTATAGTGTTAATTGTTGATATGATGACAGGGTAAATGTTACTAACAAATGCAATCAATCAAGTGAGAATAACAAAAAGAGTTTTATTTATAAATATATTTATATTGATGATATTGAACATGATAAATGATAACGCATGAATATTTATTATATATTAAAAATAAAATTATAAGTGATAACTGATAATGTACTGATAATGATTAAAAGTTATTTAGTTAGATTAAACTTTTATCGAACTGTCATTTATTATAAATTAAATGAATATTGGTTAAATAAAATATTATCGAAAAACACTTTTTGCCCTTTTTGTTACTACCTTCGATGCATGCATGAAATTTTGTGACTAAAAAAATTTTTTAATTGAAGGATAAGAATTTTAATGTTATCTTTTCGAGCTCAAATTTTTGATACGCATAAAAATTAAATAACTTTTGAACTAAAAAAAAATCAAGTAATTTTGATATAAATTTTTTCAAAGTATTAAAATTTTTTAAGTTGAAGCTTGAATTTTAAAACAAGAAGAAATTGAGTAAATCTAAGCTCACATTTTCTTTTGATTGTAAATAGCTGATGATATTTCTTAAATCTTTTGATTGTTTTCACTATTCTGTTAGCGAAATCTAAATATTGTTATAATATTTATTTAGATATGTTTATACTCTTACATGTACTTTATATTCTTACATTTTTGTATTTTTGCCATTCGGCCATTGTTTGGATTGCCTTGGCATTCAAATTAAATAAATAAATAGAATTTTCAAAATATGAAAATTTCTTAATTTTGAGATTTAATCTTTAAACTAAAACAAAATATTAGATAAATTTGAGCTCCAATTTTTAAACTCAAAAAAAAAAAATTACGCTAATCTGAGCTGAAATTTTTCAATAAAAAAAATTCTATTCAATTAGTGCTTCAATTTTTCATCTCAAAATATTTTTAAAGATAAAATATCATATCAAATTCTTGATAGAAAATTATCCTTAAATTTAATCGCTTCAATTTTCGAACAAAGCAATTATAATTTGTAAAAAAAAAAATAAATAAATAAAAATAACTATAATCTTATAGATTACCAGACCCATTGGGTTTGCCACCACCTCGACTGCACCCGCACGAGGGGCTCCTTCACCATCCTCACCACCCACAGCACCAGCTGCCAGAAGGAATCTCCCGACTGTCTTCCGAGGGATCTCGTCTGTCTGACGGCGGAATCTCTCGTCTCTCGGACAGTCTGAGCGAGGCACACAGTCCTCCACTGGTGGCGACCAATCTCTCGGTAACAGGCCCGCTAAGAGTCGCGGTTCCGAGTCCACACACGCCCTCGTCCCGCGGAAGTCCACCTTCGAACCACCAGACACCTTCGTCTCAGCAACAGAACCAGCCGTCCTCCGCTCCGGCAGCTACCCAGGGACTGATCCGCGTGGTGACTCCTCCGACGCAAAGCAATCCGCCGAAACCGCCACAAATTCACAGGCCATTCTCACCCGCGTGATACCTCAGCTCAGTGAGTTGTAATTTGTAATTTGTCAAACAAATAACGCCATTGAGTTGTCAATAATTCATTCAATTATTTAATAATTGAATTTTTCCCATTTTTCAGACATTTAATGTTTTATTTTATTTTATTTCGTAGTCTGTAAATATTAAATGAATAAATAAATTATATTATATATCATATAAAAAATAAAAAAAAATTTAATTAATATGAGCTTTTAGGCCAAGCTTTTGCTGTAAATATTAAATTTTTAAAAAATTATCGAGTAAATTTTTTAAATTATTTATAATATTTAATGGAGGAATAAGGGTGTATATTGTGACGCTGGTAGTCCTTTAGGAGATATTTGGTCGCTCGAAGCACCAAATGTTTTACCTTATTTCTTATATTATTAATTATTATAATTATTATTGTAAGTTATTAAGTTTATTATTAATAAAAATGTTTCTTTGAGAAACATCGATCGCGCAATTATCTTCTAGATTATTGTAAATACTATTATTATTAATATTATTAAAAATAATTTATTAATTACGAAGGATCACCGCGAGTGAACTAGTGGAATAATTATAATATTTAATTACTAATTTGAATGGTGAATTTTCTTTTAGTAGAAAACTTGAGGTAAAATGAAAAATTCTTTGTATGAAAAAATTTTTTGGAATAAATAAAAGTATTTGGACATTTTAGTAAAATTTGTGACAAATTTTTTTTTTTAATTTTACACAGAGAAAAAATGATAAAAATACCTATTATTTATAAGAATTTTTTTAAAGCTTACACAGTAAATTTTCCAATAGTGAAATTTTAAATTTTATTTTTCTGTTCAAAAAGAAAAACTATCAATAAAATTAAATATACATAAACTCATTCTGCCTCAAATTTAATTTTAAAATCCGCAAGAGATAAGACTGATTCGCGGTGAAATAAAATTAGTGATTCTTTGATATGCAACAACGAAAATTGTTGTGAATTTTGTGCAAAGTGGCAAAAAATTAAAAATTTAGAAAATTAAATACCGAACTTTTCTTTAAATAAACAACTTTTGTTTAACGAAACAATTGTAAAAATTATTGGAGTAAAAATATAAAAAACAAACAAAATCAATTGTAAAAATATAAAATGATAAAACATGAGTAAAGTAAAGAGTAAAAAAAATGTTGCACTAGTTAAAAATAATTGTATAGGTAATTCTTTATAAATATTGAACATACGTCTAGATATATGCATAGATTAGGTCATAAATATAAAAATTATACATATTATATATATATACGAAAATTGAACAGAAATTATAATAAACAATTATTATTATCATTAATTATTATTATTATGATGATTATTATTACTATTATTATTTGCGCCTGTAAATAAATTCACGCGAAAATATATTAACAAATTATTATAAATAAAATGGAGTGCTTATTTACAGAACCAATATTTCCTGTTGTGTATTAGTTATAGTTATAATAATTGAAATAATATTAAGTTTTATGTCGACACGAATTGACATGTGGGCGTGGGTGTCACTTACTATTTAAACCAATCACAAGTCTGGCATTGCTTGTGTAACCGATCCCATAGGTTGACGCGGCGCCGCAAGCTCATGATATGCTAGTAAAAAGTTTGTATCAACATTATTATCCTGCGCATGCTCCTAATCCTGAATTACGCAAGGATGAACAACTACCCTACAGTACATTTTTATTGTTAAATTTACAGAAGCTAAAAATACCTGGTTTAAAAATATTGTTGAGCTTAAATTATGAATATTTCGTCTGCAATTATCAGTGGTAAGTAAAGTAGCTTTTAATAAAAAAAGCAATGAGAAAATTGAGAATAAAAGTTCTCAAAATTAATATGCAATGATAATAATTAATATTTTGCTTTCTATAAAGAAATTTCACTAGTAAAGATCGAGTTTTGAATTTTCAAACAATTTTTGGCCCACATTTTTAGTATGCATGTAAATTATGAGTTTTAAATTGAATTCATTGAATTCGATGTAAAACACCATGAAAAAAATTTACAAAAACAATATTTTCAATACATATTTTTCATATTTTAACACATAATTTTTTATTTATTTTTTAATGAAAAAATTATGAAATTCTTTGACATAAATTTCTTGGTTTCAGATTTTTTTCTATGAGATAAAATTAATTTTTTCAAAGCAAACCAATATTCTAATGGAAAAAAATTTTCCATTGTTGTAGTAAAAAAATTAATTCCTTTTTCATTAAAATAATTATTAACCCCAAATATGTCGTTTAATTTCATAGATATTATGATCATGATAACAATAACGATAATTTTACCGGTCTTCGTCAAAATTTGTCTCTGACACACTCGTGTCCAATCTCTATCTCTGCCTCTACCTTTACATTCTCCATCCAATATTTCAACGTATGTCTCCAATCGATCACCACCACACAACACACAACATACACATCGACAAAACTAGTATGAACTCCCTCCATGAAATGTCACCCTCTTCCCCCCATTATTGTCGAACGTCACGCTTTCCGCCTCGGCTGGGCGTGTTTTGACAGTTGCTGCTCTGACACCTCTAGCACATTCATTAAAAAAGTGGTTCTCACTTCCACCGAGCCATCCTCTGGCCACCCAGTTCCAAAGATGGCTTTTCAAATCCATGAAAATTAACCCGTCAGATCTCCAGAGCTTCAAATTTCCTCCAAAGTTTCGATTCAAAATCAAAATTATATATAACAAAATCATGTGGATGATTATATCAAAATGTGAAACTAGATATTGAAACAGATGATTTTAGAAAGTTGAGAGCCACGAGCCCAGCTGTCCGGATTTAGATGTTTAGGATAATGTGGTCGGATATACAACTAAATAATCTAGTCCAGTCTGCTCCGTATTAGTAAGTGCCAAAAGCCCCGTCAGTATATTATATTTACAAATTGTCTGTTTAGTTAGAGAAGGACGGGTGATATATAATGTATATACATATGAGAATATTATTTATATTAGAGACAGACATAAATAAGAACTAGAGCAGTCTATGCACTGTCAAAAATAGCGGAGTGGATGATTTTTAATTGACTTAATCCCTCCGAAATCGAATTGACTCAAAGAAGGATTTTATTAATATTATAAAAAAAGAGTAAATTCCTTATTTTTTTTTTTTTAATAAAAAAATAGTTGTCATTCATTTAAAAATTACAAAATGCGTATTTAGAAATTTCAAAAATTCATACACCCTTTTTTTCTTTGTTTGATACAGCAAATAAATTTCAAAATTTAATTCAAATTATTTCAATATTTTTTTTTAATTTCTAATGGTAACGTTTTTTGATAAATTCTTTCTTTAATAATTTAATTGTTAAAAAATCATAAAAATTTCCATTAGTTAGTTGATTAAAATAATTAATTAAATGTCGTAGCAATATCAATAATTTATTATTTTTTATTTTTCACGTTAAGATTTATCAACAAGACACCTTTAATATGAGGAAATTTTTATCTTACAGTTATTTGAAAATTTATTTTATTAGTTAAACGATAAATTGTAATAAAAGTACACAGAAAAAGAATTAAGTTGATTTAAAAGGCAAATTCTTGAACCAAAAATATTATTTTGAAAAGTTTTACTGTCTTGAATCAAGACAAAAAATTCTCGACTTTAATAAAAACTTTTTAGTTCAAAAATTTTTCTCGAGAATCAAGCTAATTTTTTTTCAGTGTCAGGACTTTTGAAGCAGAGTTGATAATAAAGAAAATATATGAGTTTATAACTATTTTGTAGGGTCTAGTGGTTATTTGTAGACAGATTCGACACTTTTTACAATAAACTCAATCATAATAGATCGATATATCTTTTGGTGTGTGTATAATAACATACATACATTATACATATGCCTACATATTTATCCACATTGTCTGTAGGATGGTATGTCATATATTATTCACCTTTTCCATCGGATTTGCGCCGAGGAGTGTTTAGAAAAAAGGGAGTAGAAAGAGACAAAAAACGAGGACGATTATGACGAAGATTATGCCCCAGGTATTTGTTGTGCTACACATTGAGGGTCTCGAATCTCGACGTGTCACGAGCTCAAAAATGCTAGAGGGGTAAAAGGTGTGAAAAAGCACCGGGTAAAAGATGAAGCTGAGGCTATTAAAACCAAGATATAATACTAAAGTATTAGTATTGGTGTTGGTTTGAATTTTAGAGGGTTCATTGTTGCGGTAAGAAGTTTTTCGTATTTTGGTATTATCCATTGTGGAGATGAATATCGGTGAAAAGCTAGACGGAATTGAGCCGGGAATTGTCGGGGCTTATAAAATTCCTCGGCAGGTCGCCCCCGTGGTGGTGAGTCCACTTCTTCCGGCTATTGGAGACGCTGGATCATGCTCTCTTGGGTGCTCGAGGACGCGGGATAATTTTAAGAAGACGCTGTACACGTTATCCGCCCAGAATAGAACTTCATTGACGTGCTTTACTTTTTCAGATATTGAGATATATAGGTGTGTATTTGGGCGAAGAGATCCTTTGGAATCTTATTTGGACACAAAGAAAGCCCATTCTTTCTGCGGACGATTATGAAACTGGAGCGCTAGGAAACTCTTCGAGGAAGCTGCTAATGATGTTTTTTTGGTAACTTGGACCTGATTTTTGGGAATTTTTTTATTGAGGAATGCAATGCCGGGAATTGAAGCTGATTTTTTATCTAACTTCATCCTACACAGAAAAAAAAAATAACTTGATTCAAGTAAATATTTTTCTTTACAATTTCAATCTTTTCGTAATTAAAAAAAAAAAAAATTATGACTTAGATAGAGATTGATAAAATCTCCATTCAAGAATTTAACCCTTTGAAAAAAAATCTTGAAACAATAAAATCATATTTTTTCCTACGAGTTTTTTTTATAAATATTTTTTTTGAATCAAGTTAATTTTTTTTTTCTATGTAGAAGTTGGAATATCGCAAAAATGCAATATAACTTAATTAAGGAGGTATTGCGCCAAGAAAAAGACATCAATAGGTTATGGTTATTGGTTTCTTTCTCACACACTAGTGCTACCTCTTTTTACAGACTATCGCTCACTTACTTCCACTCACGTAAAATATCGAAAGTCACTAACTTCAAACATTTCTTATAAAAAAATGAATACCGCTCGTTTGTGTTATTTCTGATAAAAAATACTTGTTATAACTTCAATTAAATATTCTCAGTTTTTCAAAAAAATCCTAAGAAAAGTATGGTTGTTATTCAATAAAATGTTCACTCTAACTACGGTCAAGTTAGGGAGTACATGTTAAATATACGATTTTTAATTGCTAATATTTCAAAAATTAGCACCGCAAGGACTATTAAAAAAAATTTATTCGCATAGAAGACACTTAAAAGTACGTGTATTAAAAAATTGAAGAATATTGTAAGAAAAGTGATTTTGCACAATACCTCCTTAAGATTCTCTAGATAGATAATCGATATAAAACCTTCTTAAAAGACGTTCCTTAGCATTGTAATTTTAGATTGGTGTAAATTATATTGTATTTTTAATGTAACTTCGGTTTGTAGAGCGATTATAATTTTACAAAAAAATTTTAAGAATGCATTTAAGTCATTAAGTCATTATCACGGCCGAATACGCCAATAAATTTCTTAAATCATTTATGATCACATTTTTTTTAATATTTATAAAAAATTTTGACTTTCCTCCAATTTATCGATTAACCTTCGTTTAACTCGGTAATTTCATCACTTATTACTATTTCTTTTAATTAGAAGGCAGTCGACAACTACTAGTCGTCGATACGCGTGATGATAACTAATATAATTGCAGCAGTAAAACGAAGAATAATTTTTCCCAGCCGATAGGAGAAGCTGCCCCATTAGAGTCAGGAGTCTATAAGTGGGCTGTGTGTGTACGTTAAAATATTATTTGTGAATAGGGTCACGAAGTTGTGTATAAAAGTACGCGTATGGAACGGCGACACACCCCCTACCATTGAATTTTCGTAGACGGGATATACTTAAATTAAGCGTACGCCGGTGTCACATTATGTCCTCCATGTATTCTAATACCAAGTTATATCTAACCTTTTATTAACCCCGTGTGAAAATACTCTGTTGACCCTCAGAAGTTGCTTACGTATTATTATGTATACACACACGAATTTCGAGACTGAAAGCCGATCTGATTATTAAGGAAATCAATATTATAGTGATTATCGAAATTATTGAGCACCAAATTTAACAAAATTCTATACGGATTTATTTTTTCTTTTTCACGTACAATACCTTACATTTATTAATTAAATTTAATTATTTCTCTACTTCTCTTATTCGCAGTACTTCTTATTATAATTATATAATTGTTATCTTTAAATTCAAGAGTCCGCCCTTATAATTGATTTTCAAGGACTATCAATGATACTAATAATTGTTATTTGAGAGGACAAGTCTTCATTGATTAATTCTTCACTTTCATGTCTTCCAATCTTATAATATCGCTCCCAACTTTATTGACAAAAGATGGGAATTTTATTTAAAAAAAAAAAAAAAATGCGAATACGGAATTTTGAGACTAAAATAAATTTTTATTGAGTTGTAACAAGTTTAATAAGTCAAATTATTAACAAATTCTTCAAACGATTAAACTAAAAATTAAGCTTGTATATTTATATATTTTTCCAAAAATTTTAACTTTTGACAAATTAAGAAAAAAAGTTTTATTAATTTTTATAATCTATAGATTTGAATTTTGCAATTTTTAAACAAATAAAAATTATTTTTATTCAATAAAAAATAAAATAACAAATTGACTTCGTATTTTGTTATTTTGAACACAAATATGATCAAATTAATTGAAAATCATTAATTCCACAGATTTTTTATAGTATAATTTTTTTGAGTCGAGAAAATATTTAGAAAAATACAAATTTTCTTGTTTCAAGAAAATTTTTGCATGCTCCAAAACAATTTAGGTCTTTGAAAAAAATTTCTTAATTTAAGTAAGCCATTTTTTCTTTGTAGCAAATAAAAAATAAATAATTAAAATGATATATTGGCACACATAAAGCATCCTGGAATTTTTAAAGATCATATCGAATTTCCAATACCATACACTGGATACTTAGAGTACATACTACTCCGGATGTTTCAGGCGTCACTGCCCTTCCGAAGTACTAAGCGGCTTAACGCGGGGTTTATGTTATACCGATGGGGTATCTCCTAACTATAACTCCATACTCTATACCACCAAGTTCTACCTCAGATAACATGTATATATATAGACAAAGGTCTTATGTATAAGTAACCTATACTAGTCTGACGTACGTCGTAATATCTGATCCCTAAGATACACTACAGGATACACATATGGTGGCAATATACTGACAGGACTTGGAACCACAACTAAACTCGTCTATATGGTTTATAGTCCCTCAGGATTCGTCTCTAGAATGTATAAATACATAGCACTTAGGCTTTCCTCCCATGATAATTTAACAATTATAATTTAAAAATTTTCCTTTTGTACAATTCTGAACTTTGAAAATTTCAACTAAGTTCATAATTTAATCATTTATTGTAAAAAAAAATTTTGTAAATTAAAAGCTAGATAATTTTAAATGGAAATGATTTTAATTTGGTAATTGAACGTAAACGTGGCGTATGTAAATGCAGGAATTTGTTTGGGACGGAAAAGAGTGTTAGTAGAGAGATACTTATACTTATAGAGTTGAAAACCGCTGACAGAAGCTCGGGATTAAGGGAGCGAAAATGCTATTATTGCAAGGGGTATGTCTCTCACCCTCTAAAGTACTAAGTAGCCCGGTTAAGTATGTTGTTTAAGCTAACACTGTAAGTAACAATCCCTTGGAGAAATCGTTGTCTTTTATACTATCGAGCTTTCACACTTTCTGTCCTAAATATATAATATGTTTTCAAACTTCTATAATATATAAATATATATTAACAATTTATACATTATAGACATTAAATGAATATTATTTGATATCAACGAAATTTTATTGTTAATAATAAGTTTATTTGCTGATTTTAGATAAATGCAGACTTATATATTTTTTTTTAATAATCTATATTATTAAGAGAATAAGCAAAATTTTGAGGCCAGTGTATTTATATGATAAAATGGGTTTTTATGGTTAAATTTGGTATCGTTGGAAAAGTCATGACCTGGAGTTATGCCTTTTCATGGTTTCATATTATTCTCACCAATAGTCAATTTATTATGATAAGTATTTAGGCTGCATTCTAAAATGCTCTATCTCTAGATACATAATTAAGAAGTGACCTTGTATCTTGTGAACTATTGACATTTTTAAAGATATAAACTCATCCCGATGTTACACTCATCAAGACCTTTCATTTAAGTACCCACATCAATTTTTTATATATTTATATATATTATATATATCGACGGTCTAATTAGCAATTTGTCTAACTCCATATTTTTTAGAGGGTGATTTTTTAACATTTTGATATAGCAATAATCCAATTATAAATTATTTGAATGATTTAAACATAAATATTATATCTCTATTAGATATTAATGATATTAAATGGTTTTTTAAAGTGATAATAAATTTTGAGCTAATTGTTTTTTTCGTACAAATAGAAGATTCTCTAAAATGGAGTTAGACAATTTGCTAATTAGAACGTCGATATGTATATATGAAAAATATATCAAAATTGATGTGAGTACTCAAATGAAAGCTCTTGATGAGTGTAACATCGGGATGAGCTTATATCTTTAGAAACGTCAATAGTTAAAAAAATACAGCGCAATTTCAACGTAATTAAGAAATGACCTTGTATCATGAGAACTATTGACATTTTTAAAGATATAAGCTCATCCCGATGTTACACTCATCAAGACCTTTCATTTAAGTACCTACATCAATTTTTCATATATTTATATATATTATATATATGAATATATGAAAAATATATCAAAATTGATGTGGGTACTTAAATGAAAGCTCTTGATGAGTGTAACATGGGGATGAACTTATATCTTTAACAACGTCAATATTTAAGAAAGTACAGTACAATTTAACAATAGTCATTATTTAATAAAGCAAAATTTTATTTATTTATAGTTCACGAGTCACGGCAGTCACATAGTGACTGCAAGGTTGTTAGAAATATTAATAATCTGCAAAAAAATTTTGTTATGTGAAAATACAAAAAATGTTGAATTTTTATAATGGAGCATTTAAAAATTATTTTTTTTAAGGAAGAAAGTAAAAAAAAAATGAAACCTTGAATTAAATGTTAGTATATTTTCTAGTCAGCAAGAGTTAATATAAAAAAAACATATATCTATATATATAAGAAATGGAGGGAACGGTAACAGACGTATAATTTCCCCTTAGCTTTGAATTGAACGGCTCTCAGTACTTTCAACTAAGATGAGTGTAACCGGCTTTCGAAGTTTTGCGAGTAAGGAAGCTCATTAACGAGAGCTTTTCTCTTTTCCGGCGTCTTATTCTCCAACCTCTTTTCAGAGCACTAGATCCGGCAACTCTAGTTCAGTACATGCCTACATTTACCGCAATATACACATATATACTTCTATGTATATACAAGGGAGCTCATGAAGCATCCTTTCCACCAGTCAACCAGTCAACCAGCCAGCCATCAGAATATACCCTGTTATTCCGTTATTCCTTGTGGGGTGTGGTGTGTGAGTGTATAAAATCACCTTTACTTACCCCGAGTCGCTCCAGTCCGCAATATTCCACGAGCAGAGTTCATTGTGAAAGGCCTTACTCTTACACTAAATATACTAAAACTCAGTACTGGGTACTCTGTACTTTAAACTCGAGGAAAAGAGAATAAGAAAGCCCAGGTACTTTGAATTTAAAGAATTGGCGGTAACCAAGCCAAATTTATTATTTACATAAGTACCGAGAGCTTTTAATGGCTGTTGAGTTGAGTTGAGTGAGTAGAGAGTTGGCAAATTTTCTCTTACAATTTCCCTGGCAATCTTATTCATTCAAATAAGAACTGTTTCGTTAAAGAAACTTTTATTTAAAGACCTTCTCGTTATCTTTCCTTCTCGTTATTTATTTATTTTTATAATAAATTATTCCTTTGAATTTTTAAGTCATTTTGTACTTTGAATTTAAAATTTTTTTACGAATTTCTTTGTGCTGAACACACTTGGAAAATTTTAACACACAGGAAAATAATTAATGACAATTTTTTTTCTACGTTTACATTTTATAAAAAGAAAAATTTGGAGGTCAAAAGCTTCAAAAGTTTATTCATAAATTCACGAATTTTTCATTTTCAATTTATTATATTCATACAAATTTTTAGGACATAACATCCTAAATTTTAAAACTTTAGAAAATTTTTGGTCAAGAAGTAACTCTAAAACCATCAAATTCTTTTTTTTTCTGTAAACATAAATTGGAATTCAAAATTGGAATCAAAATTTTACTCTACAGAATGTTTGTACAGAAGGATAAAAATTTTATCCATGTATCATTTCCGACATCCGTATGAGAAATTGCTGATTTTTCCAACCAACAATTTCCATCCGTAAAACATAAAAAATTCCGCAAGCACATACATGAGTATGTATGTGAAAAGTTTTTGTAATGCTCTGGATTTTATCGCTCGGAAAGTTTTACAAATCAAGTGTCTGGGTTTTCGATAGAAATACAAAACAAAAAACAAAAACTATCAAAGACAAAAATAAAAGCTCTTGAACGAGGAAAAGAGTAGCAGCCGGATTGGCTTCAGCGGAGGTGTAAGCGAGAAGAATGAGCAGCTTGCAGTGAGTCGGGTGTTAAAGGGAAGGAGAGAAAGGAGAATGAGTAACGAAAAAAGATGAATAAAAAAGAGATAAAACCTCTACACTTCCGGCGGGTCGATCGACACCGCGAAATGTGGGTGATGCAAGCGCGAAATAAAGGGCGTGGTTTTAGCTGGCTGCCGAGGATTGGCTGCCAACTTGGCACTACGGTCGATACCAACCGCCTATATATTCCGCGAGAGAACCTGTACATCTGATACTCCAAACTCCGCGCACACTTATACACTAGACTACTCAGATCCAAGTAAAAGGCTCTCATCCTCATTTCGATATTCATTACACTTAATATCCACATTCATGCTCTACCCTTCTCTGCTATCAATCACTTTTTACTCAGAGAAATTTATTACCTAAAGCTTATCAGAATTCTGTGTAAAATTTATCAACTTTAGAAAAAAAGATTTATATGGACCAATAAATTTAATAAGAAAAATTCAAATAATTTTGGCTTAAAAAAATTTTTCTGACGTGAAAAAAATTTTTTAAGTCAAAGATAACAATTGTCTTTTTGTTTCAAAAACACAAATTCTTAATAGAAGGATTTTTCTCTGTACAGTTCATCAAACTAAAAAATAATATCAGATAAACTTCTGATGAGAGTTAAAATGTTAATTTTTATTTTTAACTTTATACCTCAAATTTAACTCCTTTATAGTGAGACAATTCAACGATCATGCGACCTCTGTCGGATATTTTCAAAACTACATTTAATTAAAAAATTATATATGGACAAATATAACCATATCAGGTAATATATAGGGATACCAACTCATATATGACCAGACATACTCAATTTTTATATCAAAAATTATACATGGACTTATCAATAAATTTTTTGATTAAGGAAAAAGCCCTATTAGTGGCACTTTTTCTTTCAATGCAAAAATGTTCCAGTTGGAATAAAAATTAAAAATTTTTTTCATCTAAAGGTCTTAAAGATTATAAATAATATATTCATTATTGAAATTAATGATTTAATTAATTGAATAAGTACCAAAATCAAAGAAAGTGTCAGTAATGGGGTCCCTGTCACTAATGGGGTTTTTTATTCTAGTTGTTTTGCGCGTAGGAGGTTTTCTTCAAGAAAATTTTACTTCATCCAAGACTGTTGTTGATCTTAATTAATTTTCTTTGCTCAGATAAACCATTTTTTCTCTACCCAAAATTAATTTTTTTCGTGTAAAAAAATAGTTGATAGTATAGTGGGTTCTGATAATGAAGGAGTTTGATTGGTGATTGGAGATTCTATCCGATGAGATGAGTAATAAAATAAATGAATAAAGTGGAACAAGGCGATACAATACACTACCACCCCTTGTATATCCTCCTATTGAGTACAACAATGCATGATAGATGAGAGTTAATCGGTAAGTTCCTCTCGGCAATGCTAAACTAATCCATTGTATTATGTATTATCATTATTCTATCAACCATCAGTTTGTGTCTGGTAGACACCTTCTATCCAAATCTATTTATAGTTATCAAAAATATTTTATTTTCATTTACTTAGTCGTTTATTTACAAATCATCCATCGTATTTGATTTGAAGCTCTTGAACAAATTGAATTTCTATCTCTAATCAGAAAAAATTTCACGTTTGTTGTACAATCTCAAAATTAACAGAGCAGTTACACAAATTTTCTTCTAATTAATAAAAGATTGTAAAAATATTTTTTTAAAAAAGTTTAGCTCTAATTTATTAATTTTATTTTACAACAAATGACAAAAAAATAACAACAAAGTAATTGTTTTAGCTTTAAGAAGAAAATAGACTAAGATGGACTTTAGTGAGAGCCACTGAGAGAGAGTAATTCATCAGATGAGGATGCCGAGTAACCTGATCCACCATAAAGCAGCATCACATCCCTCAATTCTCTTCATCACGGCTATATATAGCTGCTATCTTTGTCATTGTTCCTCTTCCAAAATTGTCTATAATTGTCTAAGCTCTCGTCTTTCGTCTTGTACCGATTTCAATTCCAACGGAGTCAAGTCACCGCGGCCAACAATATCAACCCGCTCATCTTTAATTTCAGTCTTTTATTTCTCTATCTACCGTCCAACATCCAATATCCCACATCGATGTACTGGATCCAGTATCAAAATTATAAGAATTTACATTTTTACAATCAACTACACGGATAAAAATAAACTGTAATAAATAACAGTCGATTTATAATAAGTAATGGTCGACTGCTAAAAATTATCATTTCAAACAGTAAAATCGTAATTTTACTATTCACTTTATAATATTTACCATTTAAACGTTACAATTTACTCTTTACATGAAAGAAAATACTATTTCAAACAATAATATTCGCTATGTGAATGTCTAAAATGTTAAAGTATAATAATTAAGAATTCAGACTTTGATATTTATCATTTCGTACCTAACAAATGATCTTATGATGTGTTAAAAGTATAAAATAAAGTTAGTAAATTTCTAATACAAGCAACGTCAATATTTACTAAGTAAAATGGTAAATTTTAAACGCAACGCTACTCTCTAAACATGAATTAGTGAATATTCACTTATTCCAGTGAATTTTCACTAATTCATGTTTAGAGAGTAAAAATCAAACTGTAATTATTGACTTGCTTAGACTGGTAAAATGTATATTTTAAAAATATAATTTTTATTGTTTCAAATGTTAAATTCTCCCAGAGTGAGACCCCCTTCTCCTTATTTGAGTTCCCCTTCTCCTCATAATATGGACTAAATATTGAAATGGCAATTTTCACTGTTTGAAACTGTAATTTTTTAAGATGAGAGAGTCATTATTTACTATAGTGACAGCTACTAATCACTTATTTTGTATATTAAATTATAAATTGTGGCTTTTATACTTTCTACATTAAGTTCTGTAATATTTATATTTTTGCCACCCCGATGTCCGCTTTACTGTTTGAAACTATAAAAATTAACCAGAATCCGAGTGAATATTACAATTTACTTTTTTCCGTATACACTAAAAAAAAAAAAATTAACTTGATTCAAGAGAAAAATTCTTGAACCAAGAAAATAATTTTGAAGAGGGAAATTGTCTTGAATCAAGACGAAAAATTCTTGAATCTAGTAAAATTTCTTTAAATCAAGAAAAATTTATTTAGTTCAAGAATTTTTCTACTCAAATCAAGAAGATTAAGTTCTTCAAAATTATATACTTGATTCAAGGACATTTTTTTTTGTGCACTATGATCAGTGATCACCGAATTTGAAGCATCAAATAGTACATGAACTTCGAAAAATAGTGAACTGCTATTACTATTTTTTATTGTACGATGAAGTAACTGAAGTAAATATTTTTTTAATTCTATTACTTTGATGAAAAAAAAAGTTTGACTAAAAACGTTTTGAAAAATTTGATTAACTTAAAACAAATAAAATTTAATTGATTAAAAACAATTTCTTAGCTCAAGAATTTTTCTGTTTAATTCAAAATGATTGAATACTTCATTTTTTAAATGTAATTTCCACAAAATTCGTAAAAGTTATAATCTGATTTGCAATTTGTCTAGTTTCTTTACATGAAGCGCCAAATCATAAAATAAAATGTAACTTTTGAATTTTTTTTTTCCGCGAGTGTTTTAAGAAAAATAATTTTTAAAAACCTGGAAATTTTCATCTCTTTTTTGCTCGAACAAAATCACGTGCTTTGTCATGTCAAGAATAAGATAAAGTTACCAACCAAAACGAATTGAATATTCTTCAGTCTACATATGTACAGTCTTTATATTTTTTATTTTTTTTTTTTTTTGAACGTCGAAAGTGGGAAGTTAACAACCAACAAGCAATTCCATAGTTGATCTGGATAACTCAACACAGTTGGAGCTGACAATCAGGTGCCGAGATGATTTCATCAAGCACCGCTGGATCATCATACTTTGTTATACCTCGATAAAAAAAAGACACAAGGGCTTGTGCAGAATTTAAAGTGCATGACGACTCTATAAAGAATAAGAATGTGCAAAAAAAAAAGAAAGAAGGAGCCGAGAAGGACAAGAGTAATGTGGAGGAGGTAAATAATAAAAGCGGGAGAAGAGAAAAAGGATTGCCGGTGCGGAATTGGCTTGTTGATGTGTGAAGAATATAATTCCAGGTGTATATAACTAAATGTATGGATACAATTTGTATTGTATTATATAAGTAGTGACCGAGTGCGAGGGGATTTATTTAGCGCGTCGACTTGACGTATGATGATAGTTTTAAAATAAAATAAAGACGCCCGTAATAATATCATTATCTCGGAGTGGACTTAGCTCACTTTGAGTAATGTTAGTTAAGACATTTACTGGGCAATCGCCATCAACCCGTTATTACCTCTGACGATGTGCAACAACTGTTTGTTGAATTGAACTTTTGAATTGTCGACACGGCTGTCACTTTACGATGAATCCTCTCATCATCTTCGAGGCTCTTCTCTCTCTCTCTCTCTCTCTCTCTCTCTTGCTTTCGTATACTTTGTAAGTACTAATACAAGTACGTACTATGAACATCAACAATTCACCTTTTTATTACCCGTGAAACTATCAGTCATTGTTGATAAGAAATATTTTGAATTCCTGAGCAGAATCTCTACATCTGTTGTATAAGAAATAGGAAGTATTTTTTGTAGAAAAGATTTATTATTTATTTCATTTTGTTGAAAATTAATTTTTTTTGTTGTTTCAAAATTTTGATAGTTTAAAAAAATTATTTTAGTCAGGAATTATATTTGCAAAAAAAATTTAAGAAAGTTAGGCTTTTATGGTGTTGAGAATTTTTTCACATTCTTAACACTAATAGTTTTTGTTTTAGCAAAAGTTTTATAGACAAAAATAAAGTTTATTCTTTGTTGAGTGTCTAAATTTTTTGCTAGTAGCAAAAAATTCGATATAGTGGATAAAATTATTTGTTTGAAAATTTTATCAAAAATATTTACTTAAATTTTCTTTAAATAATATTTACTTCTTTTAAATGTCTGAATTTTGTATAAAGAATTTATTTGAAATTTTAAATTTTTAAAATAAAATTCACTAATGATCCTCTACAAAATTATAAAAATACACAGAAAAAAAAATTTACTTAAATCAAGTAAATAATTTTGAAGAAATTCATCTTCTTTATTTGAGTAGAAAAATTCTTAAATTAAGAAATTTTTCTTAGTTTGAGTAAATTTTACTGGATTCAAGAATTTTTCGTCTTAATTCAAGACGATAAAATTCTTCAAAATTATTTTTTTGGATTAAGAATTTTTCTCTTGATTCAAGTTAATTTTTTTTTCAATGTATCTTTATAATTTAAAATATCAGAATAAATTTCCTAAAACGTAAAACACTTCTAAATTAATAATTGACTGATCCTTGAGTTTAATAAAAAAATTTGCTTGCAGAAAAAGATTAAAAAATTTCATCCAAATTCGATCAAAATTTTTCGTATATTCATAAAAATTTTTTTTGAAAATGACAAGTCAAATTTATTAAATTTTTTTCAAAGTTAAAAAGATCTTTATTTTTCCGAGTAAAGTAACAACGTCGGTATAACACGTGCGATAATTAAAGTTAACCGCAGTACAGGGATATATCTAGCCTAAAGGTGTCCATGTCTCATCGCATCAAACATATGAATGATCTCTTTCTCCTTTTACACATATATAGCGGTTAGGTGCATTTAAAAGAAATAAAACGTATAATGTGTATATGTGTATGTATTTACATGTGTATGGGTATCATCAGCAAAATCAGGCCTGGAATAGTAGTGTATTAGAGATGTCGATTAATTTCTTGGGGTTCCCGTGGGCGAATTTCAGCTGACGAACGTCGTCCGGACATGCCCTTAATTAATAACCGAGGCAGCTGGTCTCTGACGCTGACGTCATTACTGATGAGACTTTTTGCTCTTGAAAACTTAACTCTGACCGAGACAGACATATAATAATAAACTTTTGTCCTCCTCTCTTCTCTTCTCTCCTCATCCTACATATGTGTACGTGTTTTCATTTTTCATCGTTCTTATGTAGTATTATCTTCTTTTCAGCTCACACTTTTGAGATATCGAAGGCATTTATCAACTCGAGCACGCACCACTACAATCATCTGAACCTTGTACCTTTACTTTACTTGTACTTAATGAAGCCGTTGCTTTTATTTTTACAGATCTTCTCAGGATCCTATTGTCCGACAAAGTTTAATAAATAGTTTATGTCAGGTGATACTCTCAATTTGATGAAAAAGTATAATTTAATACTGATCATAGGATTTTTTTTTAATTTTATTTAAGTGATTTTTTAAGACACATTTTACAAATAATTCATTACAGAACAATTTTTTGTCATAAAAAAATATTTATTATTTTTATTTTTCCAAAAATTTGCCTTCTGGATTATTGAACTAAATTTTCATAAAAAAATATTGATACAAATTAAAAATTTTAATTTGATGAAAATTTTTAAGATAACTTTAAAATAAATAAATATATATTTAAATTTTTTACTAAAGTTATGAATGATTTTACAATTAAATATGAAAAATCTACCATTCTTAGACGATTTGAATTTTTTGATAAAAAATAATAAACATTAAGCATAAATTCATTAAAAAAAAACTTTTTCTTTCCATTGACCAGCCAAAATAATTTATGAAATTCATTAAAAAAATAAATTTTCCCCAAAGCTCTCTGTTTGAAGTTGCACGTAAAATTACACACACATGAAAAAGTTTTAATAATTCTCAGTGATGACCAGGATGTAAAAGCAGACGCTTTTGGCTCAAACATAACATTTCTCATCCAACATTCATCCCTTCTGCGAATAGTCAATGTCACCCTGTGATTTCTCTTATCCACGGATTTTTATCTCCGGATTTATTTTATTTTCTTTATTTTTTACCTTTCCTTAGACTCTTCTGCTCAGATAGATGCTGTTCACAAGAGCATTGTTCTCACGTTCGAACAGTATAGTAGGCGTTACATTACGTTACGTTATGTGGAGCACTTCCCAGCATACGGGATGACGCCAACTCAGTGCAAGTGTGCCAGCGCGGATTCCGCAAAAGATATAATATATAATATTCCACCTACGCACATCTATAAACTATAAAATATCCAAAGAAATTCAATAGACGGCTAGAAAATTGTTATTCTTCTTTCCATGCAGACGCTCAAAATTCAAAGAACGCACGGAGACTTATTTTTCGACGACATTAAAATCAAGAAAATTTTTAAAGTCAAGAAAAATTGACAGACAATTTAAGTCTTTAAATAACAATAAAAATATTAAAAAAAAAAAAAATAAAATAAAACTTTTTTATGTACAAATAAAATAAAATAAAAGATTAAACTTTTTCTCAAGCTCATGAATTTTAAATTCAAAGATTAAGTTTTTATTTTTATTTAACGTTACATAATTTCGCAGTCTTTTCTGAAAAAATCCACCGGAACAAAATGTAAAAGTTTTTTTACGGATTACTGAAAAAATAACGCTAAGTAGGATTAAATTAGGAATTACCGGAAGCTACTTTTATAAACTTAAGCAAATGTATTCTTAAATGCATCGGAAAACGCGAATGTTAGAGCTTTTGTATAAGTAATAATAATGTTACGAGAAAGCTCTGATAAAATTATGCAGTCACTTTCAACGAATGGAACTTTTTACCGAGTTTTGGGCATAGCACACTCATCGAAATTCGACTATCGAAATATCTGATGATCGCACCGCTGTGTAATATAAGTGCATATCGTGTTTTTTTTTAATGCGTGGGATAGATGAAGATGAGTGACGAGAACCTTTGGTGGGTATGTGGCTATACTATATATATATATATATATATATATATATATATATATATATATATATATATATATATATATATATATTAACTATAAAGATCTAAACCAAATCCAATCCTGATTGACGTGAGGGAAAAAAGAGGGGAAACTATCATGGGGATTATCTCTGGCGCCACAAACACCACACGTCTTTACGCTAGTATTTATTTTTTATCCTCATCCTCATCATTTTCAGCTCCGGATAGTCATATTATACGTACTAGGTATATGGATGTATACTGCATAAATGCTGCTCATCGACCTTTAGTCTTTAGTATTTGGTATTTACATTTCTTATGACTTTTAGTTGTAAAGAGGCTTAATAGTGAGAAATAAGTCAAAGTATTATTGTTTTTTTTTTTATAAAATATTTTTATAAAATATAATAGGTTTTTCAAGTTAGGAAAATTTTTAAGAAAAAATGAAATTTTTTGAACACGAAATTCTCATTAAAATTTTGAATTAAAAAATTATATTTTAATTAAAATAACTTTCGACTGTAAAAATAATTTTTTAAGTTTATAAATTTTGAAGAATTTTATTGTCTATAATCGAATAAAAAAATTATTGAACCAAAAAATTTTCTTGAATTAGATTTACCAAAATTTACTCTGATTTTTTTGGTTATAAGAAATTGTAGAATTAACCTATTCAAATTTTAATTTTCGTCGCGATGATCTTATGGATTAAATTAAAAAAATTTCTCAAAATAAGTTTGTCAATTTGAAATGAAAAAAAAGCAAACTTATCTAGCTTTTAATCGAAAATTTTTACACTAATTTATTAAAGTCTAATGCAATTTTTTTTTTTTATTTAATAAAATGAATTACTGACAAAAAGTATCATGACGTAATTTCTTTTTATAATTTATAATTTTGATATTTGATTAACTTGAAGGTAATGCAATAATTTTCCAATAATTAAGAATTTTTTTATCTACATAAAAAATTGTTCAAAAAAAAATATAGTTAATTATTAAAATTTTGGATATAAAAATTTTTTCGCTTTTTTGTGGCCGAAAAAACAATGAAGCTCTACATCTAAACCCTTGTCATAATTTTACTTCAACTATAAAATTTTCTTTTCAATTCAAAGTCAACGCAATAAAGATTTTCTTGGTTCAAATTTTTTTCATCAGTACTTTGTTGTTAATCACAATATTGTTAATTTATTTGCTTATTAATAAGTTAATGGATGTAAATGAAATATCGAAAGTATTAAAATAAACAAAAGAAAATAAAAATAAAAGGGCCGTGTATGAGTATGAGAATGAGTATGACTTGCAAGTTGTTAATTTAAACAGCCCAGAGCTGGTATCGGAGTGTGTCTGTGATTCCGTGTTGAGTATTCACATGCTTACCCATTTCGAGAAGAGATGAGAGATGAGAGTTTAAATCGTGATCTGAAGAATGTGGAGACACCGGAGAGGAGAGTTTTGTTATGTGCGTAGAAACGTGAATTCGATGTGAGAGGAAAAAGTAAGGGGGTAGCGGAGG